>NW_023397186.1:1365567-1435930 GCF_011125445.2 Fundulus heteroclitus | reverse complement strand
GTTAGGAGCAATGAGGTAAAATAACTGTGAGGTTAAGAAAACAGTCACATTAAGATTAAAGGCCTTTTAACCACTGCTCCTTCAAAGTAAGCAGAAAACATGCATTGCAATGACATAAAAGTCCCTCTAGGTGGCACCGCTACTCATCAAAACTTTGCTCAGTGTATCTTTGCAATTATAAAAACTTCTCATTTGTGCTCACTTTATAATTTTTGCAGGACAAAAAAAACCTCCTCCACGATACCGAGCTTTCTATAAGTTATGATCAGCTTCCCGGCTCTTCCTCGCAGCCTTTAAACAGCAGCCTGATATGATCTGTGGGGCTTGCTGAGCATGTATAGTGTTACCGTCATCAAAGGGGACTGAACGGTGGTGAATGGAGGATGATGTGTGCGCTCCCTGTGCTTAGTGGAGGCATTTCCAGCTGGCGCCAGGGCAGAGGAAACCCACTGAGACACACAACAACACACACAGACATGGAGGTCAGCCTGGATCCACCCTCTTCCTCCTCCGCCTCCTCTTCCTCAGCTCAGACCCTCAACCCCCGCCATCACCTTCAGTTCTCAGGCATGGTCGCCTCTCAACTGCTCTACCTTCCCATCTTTATCTTTTTATGTACATATTTATCTCCTCTCTTAACTTCATCACCTGTTTTCCCTTTGGAGTTTAAAACATTCACTAAGAAAGTTCGGCTTGTGCGGGTAACTTTTAAAGAGCTCTATCATGTGACTCATTATGCAGGAAGAGCAGATCTGAAACCCTCTCTTTCTTTTTCAAAGTGTTCGTCATCCCAAATATGTTGTTCTTTTGGTCGGTTTTGCGCTGAGGGTCAATATATGGATGTGGTTTTGGAGGTATGCTTCATGGTATGTTAGAGATTGCCATTTCCTGGAAAAACAATAAAAATAAAATCACGTACTCTAATTTAACTTCCAATAAAGCACTTTTATGTCCCTCCCTATGCAGCAAAGCAGCTGGATTCTCACCAGAATCCATACTGCCAAGCTCCAAGCTGCATGTTTGTGGCCAAGGCAGAGTTGATTGAGAACACTCATCTCTATTGCTGCAAAGTTGTTTAGGTAAAGCTTCAACAAGAGATAACACTTATAATATAATTTTGATGAATATCCAAACCTCGAAATTACCAATGCAAGAAAACAACACATTAAATTATCGTTGATGAAGAACATTTTGTTTACTCTTCCGGCTGTGTTTTGGCAGGTTTGGTTAAACCAACAGGCCCATCATTTATATATATATATATATATATATATATATATATATTTATATATATATATATACACACACACACACCAGTGGGTTTCCATTATATATATATATATATATATATATATATATATATATATATATATGTATATATATATATATATATATATATATATATATATATATATATATGTATATATATATATATATAATATATATATATATATATATATATATATATATATATATATATATATATATATGAGAGCGATAAAAAAGTAACATACCAGCTCAGACAGTCGCCCAATCAAACAAGGTGTGCGTCTAGTCAAGGACACTGTGACGACAAATGGGTTACACAAAGGCAATGGACACAAGAAGACAAAATAATAACCAGGACCAAGGTTATTGACCACGCTCCAATCTGTCTGTGGCTGGATGCCATCTACAATATCTGGACATGATTTATGCTGCATAAGTCCAGAAAAGGCTGATCCCCACCCACTGTTTGAATAAAGATTTTAGATTTTTGTCAAAATGACAAGCAGAATGGCATTTTAAGTCTTAAGTAGTCTTGGTTTAAGCCATGCAGTAGCGCAACACTACGAATAAGGAGTTAGATAAGATTAAAAAAAATTCAAGTTAGGAGGTAATTTACCCATAAAAAAACTATAAAACTAGAGAAAAACGTTCCTATCTAGTGACACTGCTTGACTGAAGTATAAGCAATTTTTTTCAGGAATTAAATATTTTAAACTTGAAATTAAAAAAATAACTGAAAGGTCTATTGCATTTGGATATATGAGTGGGAAACTCAAAGGTTTATTTTTAGTATCACTCTCATAACCCAACATGGCTTCCTTTGATGTAATGATAGCTATAGGGGAAAAACACTTTCCAACCTTCTGTAATGTGCATGGCACAGTGTTGGAATAGACAAAATGTGGAGAACTACATCATTGTTAGCATTTTTGACAACCATATTTAGCCTGATTACTGAACATTATTTTTCTATAGTATTTCCTTTAGTTTTTGAACAGAAGTATTTCTATATTTTGAATTGCATCCAAATATTCAGCCACAGCTGTTTGATAAATCCATATACCTATCTGTGTTATTTCATTGTACATTTTATTTAAATTAAACAGCAAACACTGCGGGAAGTGATACATATGAAAAACAAAAAGATGGCAGTACTTAAAACCTCCCTTCCGTGTTTCAGATTGGGGTAAATCAGGTCTCTCAGGGGAACGTGATGTTTGGAATGGTAACAACTAAATAACTCTTGGCAAGGTTGTAAAACGTTCAGGAGGAGTAAAAGGGGAAAAAAAGGGCGAGAGGGACTTCAAAACAGTCTGGACAAATTAAAAGCCAACCTGCTATTTTACTGTTCGGTTCTGTTGATGCTACAAAGCCCAAAACTGGGTTTGGCTACATTGACGTGACTATCCGACTGATTTTACATGATTTTCCTCCAGTCCTGACTCTTAAGCCTTTTTGGCACCACTTGCTATGTTTTGATGAAGCCTGGGATCGGTAAACGCCCTAGTAAATATTTTTTAGCACTTTATTTAATTCCATGCCTTGGGCCAACAGCATCTAAAGTATGTCACCCAGTAATGGAGAGGAGAAGGAAACCATATAGGCTAAATTTTAGAATTTATTAATAGGCTAAGCATGCATTCTTTCTTTCTTTCTTTCTTTCTTTCTTTCTTTCTTTCTTTCTTTCTTTCTTTCTTTCTTTCTTTCAGTCACTCACACACACACACACACACACACACACACACACACACACACACACACACACACACTCAGAGACACACAAGACACGTAAGGTTTATATCATATGGTTGATGATTTCATAGTAATACACACACACACACACACAGACATACATGTAAACTTCAGAGCCACACATCTCTGGGTTTAAAGCAATGGTGTGAAAAAAATGTGTCTGCAAATGAGATGCAGACCGGCTCACACCAGTGAACCCAAAAAAACTCAGAGAACCGAGGGCTGTGGTTTGGCTTTAAATAGCTAAACTACAGTTTTAAGGCGAAAGAAGGATTCACATTTTCTTATTCTATGCATACTGAGCATCTCTGCTCAGTGTAAAGGAACTGGGATCTCATTTACAGACCTTGCGTACGCACAAAATGGGGCTTGAAACTTGCGTAGGTCATTTTCCACGCAAAAGTTGGGATATATATATATATATATATATATATATATATATATATATATATATATATATATATATATATATATATATATATATATATATATATATATGGGGAAATGTGCACAGCAACTCTGACCTGTGCGCACATTCATTTTGGAGATGGGGGAAATTGGTGACACAGATGGTGCAAGTGGTGAATTACATCCAAACTGCATGGTGATTCCTCTCAGACATTCAATTTCACTCCATCACCGTTCATAAGCTAAACAGGAAACGTTGGGCGCTATACAGGATGTTGCTGAGCCCAGCATTATGCTCTGGTGACATATAAGTATGCATAATGAGCTTCAAATTAAAAAAAAGAACTTAATAAACTCCTCTCTGTGATTTTTTTTATTCACAGAGAAAAAAAAAATCACCCCCCCCCAGTGGTTGTCATCCCACCATGAAAAAAACAAAACATCAGCTGACCCCTTTGTAATACAAATTGACATTCACGAGGTGCTTTGCTTTGGCAATTTATGGTTGTATCTGGGCGTGTTGAGGATACTGGTGGTTTCTAGAGTCTCTAAAAGTAGAATGGGAGGCAGATCCTTTAGTTATCAGGCTCCTCTCCTGTGGCACGAACTCCCAGATTTGGTCCGTGAGGCACACACCGTGTCTACTTTTAAGACTAGGCTTAAAACTTTCCTTTTGATAAAGCTTATAGTTAATGGCTTAGGTTATCATGAGCTATCTCTGTAGTTATGCCGTGATAGGCCTAGGCTGCTGATGGACACCAAGACCTATTTCTCTCGCTCTGCTGAGTTCTCCTACTGTTCTCCAATTTACATTGTTTGTTATTTCAACTTTTAACTTTTTGTTCTCTCTCTTTTTCTTCTTCATAGGTACACCTGGTCTGGCGTTCTGTTAGCTGTCACATCATCCAGGGGAGACAGATCATTTGCTATTATCATATAACGTAGAAAGGATTCCTGGATCAATGTGTGCTTCTGTGCTCTTTTGTGTCTCTGCCCTGTCCTCTCTAACCCCCCAGTTGGTCGCAGCAGATGTCCGCTCACACTGAGCCTGGTTCTGCTGGAGGTTTTTCCTTGATGTTAAAGGGGAGTTTTCCTCTCCACTGTCACTTCATTCGTGCTCAGTATGAGGGATTGCTGCAAAGCCATTGGCAATGACTGTCCACCGTGGCGCTACACTCTTTTAGGAAGAGTGAATGCTGCTTGTCCAGACTCAATGCAATCTGCTGGGCTTCCTTTCAAAGGAAACTTTTTGACCAATCTGTCTGGATGATATGATTGAAATTGACTTTGAAAAGTGCCTTGAGCTGACATGTGTTATATAAATAAATTGAATTGAATGTGATCTTACATAATTCTGAGAAAGGTAAGGAATCAGGTCAGGGTTACATGAAATCAGTTTAACAATCTCAAGCTGAGAACACAGTCACCAATAAAACCATAGGTAGAACACTGCAGTTATGGCCTGCAAAGTCCCCCTGCTCAATACATGCACAGGCCTGTACGAAGTTTGTCAACGAGCAGCTAAATGATTCAAAGAAGGGATCCCTGGGAGAGTGTGACCAAAAGAGACCCAAATTGAGCTCGTTTGCATGGATGGATGGATGGATAGGTACAAAAAAATAACACTCTGTTTCTGTGGAGTTTGTGATATTGGAACAGACTGAAGTGTTTGGCTCTCGAACATTGGCAAAAAGCTATGACGTGATGATATGTCCAGATCCCATGAAGAGTTTTTTTTGTTGTTGTTTTTTTTAAATTATGAAAGAAGCAAAGACCCCGCCTTTCGCCCAGTGAACGCTGGAGATAGGCACCAGCAACCCCCGCGACCCCATGAGGGATTAAGCGGTTTGGAAAATGGATGGATGGATGGAAAGAAGCAAAGTAAAACCTAAAAATATGATAAGGCAAATAACACACTCTGTTGAGTAAGAGTTGTTTATTTCTTTAAAAACAATCTTTAGATTTGCTTTGAATGGTGTCCTTTTTATTATTTAAATAAAAACTCGCTCTAGCAAATTTGCTTTTGTAAAAATCAAATTTGCTAGAGCGAGTACGTTAACGTGTGATAAATTAATACAGAAAACCAACTGAAACTTTGAGTACAAACATTATGTCAGGAATAACCTCTATATCTAGGATTGAAGTGGCTACTTTCATACATTCTACACATTCAAGTGGCATAACACTGTGGGTATTATTCTATGCATCTATGACAAAAAAATTACTATTTTTAGAAAAAAATAAAACATTTATAAACCAACAGGATCAAAAACAAAAGACGGCACTTGGCTGCATTGTGTTTACATTTAGCCAACAGACATGAAGATACAGCTTTATATAGATCTAAATCTTATCCGCATTAATACATAAATAACTACATTCACAGCACAGTAAGAAGCTCATATCATTATCTAGCACATGATTTGCCAAATTAAGTGGATTTTATGGCTCTGAGATCATCAGGTCTTTACCTGATGCTTATTTAGTTGTGCCATTGATTAAACACTGCATAAAATTTATTTTTCAGACAACTAACTTTTAAAAAGGAACTACCTCTAGTTCGCAAAAGAAACCCAAGGGCAATTCTTTAAAATTTTCCTCTGACTTAAACGGTACAAAAGTGTAACTTACGCTCGGAAGATTACAGAATCTGAACTCACCTAACATGAATGAAAATGAAATATATCAACGGTAAATTTTGGAGCACATTCATTCATTATTTAAAACATTCTGCTCCAAGACTAGCAAGATAACAAGGCTCAAAACTAACAGCAATCGTATTAAAAATGTGTTAATTTCAGTTCTCACTGGAAATTCTCACGCCGCCTCTTTACTTTCACGTTAAACTGTCTCACATAAGGACACATTATATGGTGTAGACATGTACACATAAAATCATGAATGCAAATATGCAACCACTACATATATATCTATATGTTTTTACAGAGTTTGGGGTATTTACATGAGTTCATGCAAATCTAGTAATGGCACATTTTTGCATTGACATTTCATTGCATTCTAAAAGTGAGAGCTATTCCTGTCTCTAAACACAACAATTTGCAACACATGAACCTATGCTGCAGATTGGAATAGTCTATCTAGCTTTAAAGAGTTGGATAATTCACACATAAGCACAACTATCGCTAATTCTAAATAAACATCACACCAGTCATCAGGTCAGATATCCCCCAGAAAAAAAAAAATCACTTTATTCCCTTGGGTATCTATTTTATCTTCACTCATACAACAGGTCCCCAAAAGGTGGCATTCGGTTAAGTTAAGGTCCCCATTACCTGTAAGAACAAGTATACATACACACATATGCACATTCACACTATACTTTTCTGCTGTTATGACTACATTCTTCACTTTATCCTTCATTCTTCTACCTCCAGCTCTTCTTTTTGAGGCTCGCTGCTTTCTTTGGCCTCCCCGGCCTCCTGCCTGATTACTGGCAACCACTGTGACATCAGCCCGGCCCCAGTCCCCTTGACCTGGTTGAGGTGGCTGAGAGCTGCGTACAGCCCAGTATTGGTGCTGCTGTGGGCTCCTGGTTCCTCCACCTGCTGCTGCTGCTCAGTGTAGTACATCTCCAGAGCTGCAGGGGTGCAGTGCTTCTGCTGTTGTAAGAGAAAGAAAGAAACACTCTTGTTTGCTTCAGTGACAGCTATTCACTAAATTAACAGTCATTGTGAGTAAATATGTGTTCTATAAATCAAAAAAATCTGTTTTCAAGTGATGATTTCATTTATCGAGAGGAAAAAAGCTATCTAAACCAACCTGACTTTTTGTGAAAACTAATTGTCTCTCTTTGTTAGAAAATAAATTAGCCACAATTTTTTTTAGATCCCTGAGGTAAGTTTCATAGCCCTGATTGCTACTAACCTTTTTCGCCAGATTGATAATGTGCAACATTCTCCGTTCTGCACATTATCACACAATCTGGGACTGCTCGATTTGAAGCTGTTTGGGGAAAGGAGGGAATTTCAGGAAAACTCTCTGAGCTGATTGGGTGAAGCAACAAATAGTGCCCGCCAACCAAAGGTTGGTTTTAGCCAATCATGGCATCAAATTAAACCGTAAGCAGCAGACGTCATGAGAAACCACAAGGCGTTAAGCTAGTCAAGGCACTTTTTGCTATTCTACTATGAAAGAAGAAATCATGGATTCTAACCAAACAGATGTGATAGCAGCAGCTATGCATGCATCCTCTTGCACTGCCATGTTTGTGTTGGTTCGGCTGTCGGCTCAATTGCTCTTGCTTTCATCGCACTGGTTTGTCCTGCCTTAAAATACGATACTGCGTCATACTTTGCCTGAACTGTTTTAGGTTTAGACTCAAACGGTTGAAGCCTGAGCGGTACAAGATGGATTTTCGTGTGTTTGTGAACACACAAATACCACGAGAATTCATGTTGTAGACAAGGTTAGATTTCCACCTGAGCTGGAGAAATGAGAAATTACTTTAAAAGAACTCATCTGACAAAAAAAAGTAGGCTAAAAGTCAAACAGCAACAAACCATGGCCCTGTTAAAAAAGTTAAGAACAGAAGAGAAACAAAGTCAATGGGATCTGTCAGCCTGTAAGGGAGTCACAAAGGGACTCCAGTGAACCATGGTTTGAGCAATTTTCCATAAATGTAGTGGCTGGTCTACCTTAGAGTAGACCGACAGCTCACCTTCAATATCTAAAGCATTGCAGGCTTCACTTGCCTCAGTTATAGTCTGTGTTCAGGATTTGACAATAACAAAGATAATTGGTGAAAAATGGCACCCACAGGTGTGATACAAAGACTAAACCAAATAAAAATACATTTCACATTAGTTAGAGCAACCATCTTAATGATCCTCAAAACTTTTGGGAAAATATTCTGTGGGTAGATGAAACTAACATAGGCATTTTCTCCTGTTGCACACGAGCAAGCAACCAAAAATAATAAATATTGTACTTAGAATTTTAAATACATATTTTCAAAAAGCTTACAATATGTTCTTTGATTGTAAAAGCACAAACATCTGGGAGTGAAATCTGTGCTTGGTCTTCATAGAGATTTTTCTGTGACATTATTTATTAATGGCCAATAGTTAAATGTCAATTACTACTACTGCTACTACTAACAATAAGAATAACAATAATAACAATAATAATAATAATAATAATAATAATAATAATAATAATTATTATTATTATTATTATTATTATTATTATTATTATTATTATTATTACTATTATTATGTTTGCTGCTGGGTTGACTTCTAGAGAATTCAACTTGTAACAATGGAATATAGGCTTTGCATATTTGAAAAATATATTGACAAAACCATGACGAATGTAATGAATTTGCAAAAAGTAATCATGATTAAATTATTGTATTCTTACAGATCTAGTTCAGATGCATTTTCCCATAATAAATAAAGTATGCTTTTTCATGCTACTGAGTATGTATGTCCTCTACAAGATCTCTAACATAATCAAGCCGCCAGTATGTTTAAAACACAGTTTAAATATAATGTAACACCCATAAAAGTATGCTGCCTTATTTAAAGAATACGACAAAGCATTCAAATGCCCGTAGACATTTATTTCTCAAGTAAACTGCTCAGTGTCAAAAACATTAAATAAAACTATACTGTGACTGTTACTAACTTCAAGAATAACCCATCAAGCTAAATTTTAAATTTGCATTGGACATTTTGTAAAATAAATAACGTATTTTAATGACCTCAAAAAGCACAGTAACATGTATGCCTCTTTGTATCCTTTTACTTTAGAAAAGGCATTAATGGGATAAAAGCCAAACTTGTAACCTGCAAAAACTTCAAAAGCATTGCCAAAGGTCTTCTCATACTCCCCCTCTTTTCTTCCTTGACCCCCCCCCCCCACCCCCCACTGTTAAGCCTTTAATCACAGTTTAGTCATGCTGAGTCCTAATTAAAGACCCCTCTGATTCACAGGCAGGCATCCCAATCTGTGCCTGACCAGAAAGCAAGATCCATCACTCCCTTCCCCCTCTGCCTCCGTCTATCCCACCCTGTGGTTTTCTTCTGTGTGACAGGCTCTTTAGCTTAACATGCATGGCAGTACTGGCTTGGTACATGATGCCTCCAAGGTGTCGCTGGGAGACAACAAGCTTAGGTTTCCAGCCTCAGTTTTCAAAGAATCCCTCTAAAGTGACTACTTTGAGGGTGTGGTCAGAAATAAGGCATATAATAAGGCTTGTACACCAAATCGGGTCAAGAGCTAATCAGCAAATTTATGCACGCAAATAGGGTTTTTACTTTGGTTCCCTCTTGGGTATATATATATATATATATATATATATATATATATATATATATATATATATATATATATATATATATTAGGGCTGGGCAACGATTAAAATATTTAATCGCGATTAATCGCCCTGATTAATCGCGATTAATCGCGATTAATCGCCCTGATTAATCGCGATTAATCGCGATTAATCGCATTGTATTTACAAACTCCAAGAATGAATTCAAAAGTAGTGTAAAGAGCACTTTTATTTTAATGTTCTGCTGCCATATGAACAAAAGTGTTGTAACATTTGTAGCACTTATTTTATACTGGATATTTTCAACCCATCTATTGAATTTAGTGCACTAGTTGATCTTTTCTTCATAAGAGAACAAGCACTGCAGCCAAAATATGGCCTTTTTTGACCTGCTGTATATTAGCCAGTCCCTAAGCTTGATGTATCATGAAACTGTTGACCTTTTGGGTTTTGTGGTTTTTATTTTATTATTACAATTTAATAATAATAATAATAATAATAATAATAATGTTATGTTCAGTGTTTTTTCGCTAATCCACCTCTTATATATTTCAATCCTTATGTAATTTTGTCTGTGTTGTGTGCACCTGCCTGTTGCTTTAATCCTATTAATTTCCCCGTCGTGGGATAAAAAAGGGATTAGCTAATGTTATCTTATCTTAAATAACACTTTTTAATATATGTACTGGGTTCTTTCAAGGTCTTAATTACATGTTATGTGTGGGCTCCAGTAACATCCATCCATCCATCCATCCATCCATCCATCCATCCACTGATCTACCTGGATGTTCCCTGGAGGACTGAAACGCCTCAGTCAGTGACGTCAGTCTGTGGGTCTGTCGGGGCAGTGAGAGAAGTTTCGTCTCCTCTCTCCGTTTCTGGGGCTCGACGTTTTCATGTTTTTTCACGTGCTTAGATAAATTTGTTGTGTTTCCACTGAAATGAACCGGCTTTTTACAAAACATACAGCTTGATTTCATTTACGGTATTAAAATAAAGCCGAACGGTGCTACTTCCTCTGGTCGTGTTTTTTCGCTGCTGCGGTCTCTCTCAGCTGTTTGTGTATTAAGTTTGTGTGAGAGCTGAGTGCGCGGGCCAGGCTGAGCCTGCGTGCTGATTGGCTGGCGCCGCTGAGCCATGTACGAGAGGGGAGGGGGAGCGAGAGGGCTGCCGTGACAGCGCGCTGCAGTCAGCGCGCCTGCTGGCTGACACTGACTGAAAGCATTTGAGCAACATGCGTTAATGCGCGATAAAATAAATATCGCCGTTAATAGTCTAATGAATTAACGCAAAATTAACGCGTTAACTTGCCCAGCCCTAATATATATATATATATATATATATATATATATATATATATATAGATATATAGATATATATATATATATATATATATATATAGATAGATATATATATATAGATATAGATATAGATATAGATATATAGAGATATATAGATATATAGAGATATAGATATATATAGATATATATATATATATTTTATAAAAGGAAATAATGTTTTTTGTATTTTTTGGTAAACACCTTGATTGCTGCATGCTGCCTGCCTCATACGCATATTAATGTTTGTATTAGCGTTATTTAAATGTACATGTGAGACTTACAGTGGCTGCAGCCACTATTTTCTGTGTTGCTAACTGAGCCACTAATTCTGGATGTTACATCATCACATCTGCCATCTGTCCGCCAAACTGTGACTCCATAGCTGTTTTTCACTGCCATCGTGGTAGTCCATCTCTCCAGTCAATCTGTCTAGTATAGTTAACACAACATTAATTAGCAATAGTCCAAAATTGTATTGACTTTTTGTACAGTAAGGGATTTTTGAAACCTTGTTTTATTAAAATAGTATTTTTATTGCCTAGCACACCTAGCAAGTGTTGTTCTGTGTTGACTCCTCAAAACAAACCATGGCTCATAAACATACATGTCCAAACTGCATGGTTCACATTTAAATTAATTGGGTTGATTTGAATCGAATTTGGACGAAACACGATTCTAGATTTTTTAAATATGGACTGATCAAACTTCATCTTGTTAGGGCTGTGAAATGACATATTTGTTGAATCAGTGCTGTATAAATACGCTGATGTGTTGAATGTTTATGACACGACTCTGCTGAGGCAAGAAAACGCAGAGTAAAGCATCTATAAAAGTAGGACAGCTTGCGTAGTGGGACATGCACAAATTGCACAGCTACAGTTTTGGAAAACACATAGCATGTAAGGAAAAAAGGTTTTAAGGGTTCGACAGTGTAATTGGTTTTGATTCTAAGTTTATTCACAAGTTGATGTTGTTGTGGAGCCCACCTTTAGAACAAACCCCTCTGGGCAGGTAAGCTGGTCATACCACATGGCTTTGTACATGAGGAGAAGGAGCAGGCTGGTCAAAAATGCCAGAGTGATGAGGATCAGACCTGTGATCTGGGCAACACAGGGAAACACAAACATACAGACAAAGTCAGTAACAAAGGTAAAAATTTTAAAAGAATTTTAATTAACCTCTTTATTAGAGAATGTATACTTAAAAGGCACCTCCAGTGATTAAAACACATGCAAAACTGTCGAAGTAAAAATTAAATCATTGACCGCTCATATTGGACAGGTTTCGGGTTATGCAATGATGTACCTTAACTTTATCCGAGACATCATTGTAGAAGTTGATATTCAGCTTCTTGATGTTGGGAACATAGAGCCTGTTCCTCTGCTGCTGCTTCAGCTGAAACTGTGTTTTTGTCGTCACAATGACCTGGGGAATACACAAAGCAGTTATATGAGCAGTCTGGAAAAAGATGGAAATGTCCTTTCGGGTCCAAGGATTAGGTTGCCTCTCTTTTCCAGCACTAGGTTAATAATAATGCATCCACCATCCATGCAAATTACTGTTTTTCTATCCCTTCAAATAAACAATGCACATTTGCAAAAGCAATCCCTTTTATTGCAGCGCCTTAGGAGGACGTTTTGGGGACTATATCGTATTTTTATGATATTTCTCCAACAGCTTCCACTTCTGTGGAATATCCTGCAGAGCTAAATGCATCATCCAACAAGAAAACGGGCGAGGGCTTTCTGCTTTCATTAGGCATTCACAGCAGTGCTTATGTTGTGTGGGCTGATGCCAAGGTTTTAACCTGGGATGATGGAAAAGGAAAGGTAAACACAGCAAGCTCAGCATGCAGCGGGCTTATGAAATGAAGGTAAGTGTAGCTGTGGGAATTTTAATATTATTTTCCCCCAGAATTTCTTCAATGAGTAGTGATCTGTTTAGGATTTCTATTTTTCTGTGGTACAATGCGATCAACTTAAAACCACAACAGTTTTAAGGAAAGGATATACAAGGAGAGGGAAAGAAACATCAGATCATACCAACCTTTTCTGCCAATGGCTGCTGAAGCTGGCTGACCTCCAGGGGCGTGATGAGGGGGATGTTATCAAAGCCATCATCTGCAGATGGCTGCTTCTCCAGCTTATCAGATAGATTACTGCCCAGCTTTACCATGGCTGCTCAGCTGCCTTAAATGGCCTGAACAGATCTAACCAACAGGAATGGACAGCTCAGGTCAGGTTGACTCGGACTGTGTGGTTTTGTATCCAAGTGTAAAAGTGCTGCTCAAGGATCCTGGCAGAACAAACACACAATACAAAAGAAAATAATGTGGTGAGCACCAAAGGAACCAAAAAGATTAATATTAGGCATACCAGAAGAAGAAATGTAGTTTTGATTCTGCTATATATATGAATCTCAACATTTTTAATACTGTGGCTTTAGAGAATATGTATGCTGGTTAACTATTTTGGTGCAGATATTATTGACTTAATCCGGGATGTTCCAATCTGATCCCAGCTATCAGCTGGGGGGCATAAATCAGTCGATTTTTAAAGGATCTGTATCAGATTAACCAATGGAATACAACTCCTAACACCCTGTGCTGGTCTACTGTCTGTAAATGTTGTCAGCTGCTGTCCAGATTTATTCTTCGCAGCCAATTCTCTTTTCAGTTTTAAAAATCACAACCTATTTCCATGCACAAGACTTGCAAAATTGCATTAAATGCCATGCCATGAAGAATCTATCTTATCTAGCATATTGTGGTTTTCCCTAATCATCTGTGTCATGTCACCCCCTTGGTCTTTAGATATAACCAGCAGTCCAAGCTGAGCAGCTGAAACATTAGTCATTACAGTTTATGTTGCTAAAGACAGAGGGCTAAATTTGTAAAGCAGGAGAACTGTTTGTTGTTTATACTTTGTCTGCAAACAGTGAACTGAAACCACAATAACACTATCCCAACCGAATTATCAACAAGTCATATCAAAACACAGAGTAAGCACTCAGCATACTGCATGGAAACACTGCCAGCAGAAGGAAGCTGTGACTTTGTTGAAGAGTGTAGCTGTTTGTCTTGAGTCTTATGTTTGGGAACAACTCATAACTCCATGCAAGTTTCAGGCGACATTATAGTAGTGTCATGGTTTAGTTTTGATTCGGCTTTTGTTGCCATTGGTTTTCGGTTTTTCCACCTTGTTTTAGTCTTAGTTAGGGTTTAACTTTATTTATTGTTTTTAGTTTCTCCTTCCCCTCACTTCAGCCTTCCCTTCCACCCAGCCTTCACTTCACTCTCCTTGCAGTCAGTCACACCTGTTAGTAATTATTCAGTCAGATGCATGTCACCTGTTAGTCTTCCTATTTAAACCTCCCTCTGCCTCACTTTAGTGCTGGTCCGTCTTCTGAATCATCCACTCCATGCCAGTCCTCGTCCTTGCCTTGGAAGGTCTATTTCTGTTTTCAGATTTAAGGTTAGTTTTGCCTCGTTGAAAGACTTTGTGCCTCACCGTTGTTCCTGGGAAGTTCTGCTCTGTGTTCTAGTGTCCCCAGTGATTTGCTAAACTGACTAGCCGCTCTGAGAAGGCTCTGCTCTGTGCCACCCCACTCAGCGTTGTTGGACTCTCTCTCTCCTGGCCGTCAGCCCCTGCCTTCACCTGCACCCCTGAGCCGCTGTATTCCTGCACCTCTGGTTACATCTTCCATCAGTCATCTACCCTTCAATAAACCTCTCAAACTTTTGTCCTGTGTGTGTTCTGAGTTCATCAATAAACAAATCCTGACAAGTAGTAATTTTTTAGCAAACTTTGTGTTTGAGTAGCATACTAAAGCTGTTATGCAAACCCTCGGCACAAACTATCAGTTACAGTCAGGAAAACAGAGGAGAGTGCAGTGTCCTGAACATCAATGGTGAGTGTGTCAGTACTGTAAAAAAGTTGTTTTCTGCTTACAGATGACTAGTGTTTAGCTTTTTTTTCTTTTTTTTGTTTCTTTGTGTTAATGGATTAAAGTTATCCAAAACCATCAGTCTTATGTGAAAAATATTTGCCCTTAAATCATGATTTTAACTATAACTAACCACATGTTTTGGTTCAGTTTCACTGGGCACACCCTGGCCTGCAGAACCAACTAACTAAAATAATCTCAGGTTTTTCTATGGAATAATTTTTCAACAACAATTTGTTTCTCATTCAGTAATTAAAACATAAACACGTAAACATAAGTTTATGTGCTCGTTATTTGACAGCAAGCTGACAGGAAATGGAGTACAGGGAGAGGAGGAAGACATGTGGCAAAGGTCCACCGACCGGGACTCAAACCCGGGACAGCTACGAGGCCTACGAGTATGAGTTGCATGCCCCACCCCTGTGCTACCACTGTGCCTCATTTATGTGCTATTCTGGGTAATTCAAGGATTTATCTTCTGAGTCAGAGTCATCCTAGAATGTATACAAAATAGTGCTGCTGATAATAAGTTATGTCTAAATGAATAATTTCTTTTTGCGTTCCAGCAGTTTCCTTGGATCTTTCAAAGCTATTCACTGTTCACATTTTTAAAAACAAAAATTTCATTTATTTTTCTTTCTTGGTCAAGTTAAAGGATTAAATAAAAAAAAATAGAGGCAAAGTAACCAAATACCAAAAAGAAACTTTGAATGGCCTTTAGGAAGCAAACTCTGCAGAGGATGCCTCCAGACTGTTATACAATGCTCTACAGCTAAGACAGGAAGGCAAACAAAATAAACTATAATTATAGAAAATGTAAGAAATATTTTTTTTTACAACAAAGTAAAATAAACATAGTGTTGCTAGATGATTCTGTTAAAAATGAGCAAAGCTAATTTAACTGAATGGAGTGAAGAGAAATTTAAGAATGTTGAGTTAAAATGTGTTATAGTTAACTGAATTGAATTGGATGGTCCAACATAAAACTGAATTATAAATTGACACTATATAAATCAATTGAAACAAGACTAATTCATTAACTTAAATTCAATGTTTCTAAATAAAGGTTGATTAACACAAGGTTTTCCACCACGGTTTCCTGGTGCCAGTAGGCTGAGGAAGGTTCCTGAGTTTCTGTGTGCCATGAGAAACCTAGATGCAGCCATCTTTGGTCATCACAATAGAAATGTAGCAGGTTTGTGCCAAAGGCTTTAATCCTGCTGTAAATTCAAAGCACACAAACAGACAGAGCTGTTTCATCTGTAGGATTCTGAGAAGAAAATGTATGAAAAAGGCCATGTGCTGTTTTTCTCATGAGCTTCAAGAGAGGTCTGCTGCTGATGGAAATATTTGGAAGCATGTAGACTGATAGGTTATACCTGTTGTTACCAAGCAATCAGTGCTAAGTCTGGCTTCCAGAACTTTCAGCCTGTTCAGTGAATACCAAACATGCCCAAATTGGAATCTCCAGAAATACTTTTCTCTTCTATTTTTTATGCTGCACAGGTTGCTGTGGATAGTTTGCTCTTTTGCTGCCAGATTTGCTGTTACATTTATCTGACAACAAAGAAAACTAGATATAACTAATATCTAACCGATATCTAGTGGGGCGTTAGAGAAGGAACTTGTACCTTCCTAAAACTGCCATCTGTTTAATCTTTGAGGACTTTGACACTTTTTATCCCTTACAAAAGATGTCATACTCCCTAAATTCCCCCACATTCTTTGAATTTTTGTTAACCACGAAATCTAATAGGTTTTATTGGGATTCTGTGTAAAACACCAACACAATGTAATGCATAGTTGTGTAGAGGAAACAAAAAACAATATTTGGTTTAACTGACAGACAAGAGGAGAATTAATCAGAGTGAAACAAATAGGTCAATAGTAACTCTGGAGGAGATGCAGATCTTCACCGCTCAGGTGGGAGAATCATTCAACAGGACAACTATTAGTCGTACCTTCCACAAACTTGGCCTTTTTCAAAAAGTTGCGTGAGAAAAACTATTGCTGACAAAAAGTCATGAAAGAAAACTTGTTGGCAGTGAGTGGCAGTGAGCCAAAAAACATGTAGTAGACACAGCCAATATGTTTAGGAAGGCTCTCCAGTCAGGTGAGATTACATTCCTTCGCCATCTTGCAAAATGGTATAAGAGGTGGGAAATGAACACACCTTAAACACAATATAAACATTGTGAAAGCTGGTGGTGGCGGTGTTATGCTGTGAAAGGCTTTTCTCCACCAGGGACGAGGAAGCTAATTAGAGCTGTAAGAAAGATGAACGGAGCTAAACGCAGGGCAATACTGAAAGAGAATCTCTTAGGAGCTGCATAAGACTTAAGACCGGGTTGTAGGTTCACCTTCCAGCGGGACAACCCGAAACAGACATACAGAGATGCAGTAGACTGGCTTGTACCACAGCAAATTCATTTGTTAGCGTGATCCAGTCAAAGTCCAGACAAATCCATTTGAGAATCTGTTTCTGGGTGTAACTTGACAAGATGGGAAAAGAACTGAGTATGAATGTTTTTGCAATGCACTGTAAGTTCAATTCAATTCAATTTTATTTATATAGCGCCAATTTAATGATACATGTCATCTCAAGGCACTTTCCAAAGTCAAATTCAATCAAATTATACAGACTGGTCAAAGGTTTCCTAAGGAAACCCAGCAGATTGCATCAAGTCTTGAAAAGCAGCATTCAATGCTCCTGGAGAAGCGTAGAGCCACAGGAAGAGTCATCTGCATTGTCCATGGCTTTGCAGCAATCCCTCATACCGAGCATGCATGAAGCCACAAAGGAGAGAAAAACTCCCCTTTAACGGAAAGGAAAAACCTCCAGCAGAACCGGGCTCAGTATGAACGGTCATCTGCCTCGACCCACTGGGGTTACAGAAGACAGAGCAGAGACACAACAAGAGAAACAAAAAAGCACAGAAGCACACATTGATCTAGTAATCTGTTCTACATTAGATGGTAATAGCGGGTGAGCCGTCTTCTCTGGGTGGTGTCACTGCTAACAGAACGTCAGACCAGGTGTACCTACTATGAAGAAAAAAATTACAGAGAACAAAAAGGTAAAAGATGAAATAACAAGCAGGCACCAGTTTGTAATATAATGGTGCATCTTTTCTAAAGCTGGATGTGAGAATGTGACACTGGAAGAGCTCCTAAAACTGTTGAACATAGGATGATGGGAATCTCATTCCTCCTGCGTATAAAAGCAGATTCATCATAGAGGTCTCTAGAATAGGAAACAAAAATAAATAAATAAATAAAAAAAACTAAAAAATAAATTAAAAATAGAGAAGGAAACCATTCTTTCAATAACCACTTTTTAAATAATTCAGTGGATATCTAAATTGTTCAGCCTAGAGACAAATAGATAGCACAGCTTGTACTGTACTGTTTATTCAAACAATCTGGAGTAAACATGTTTCATAACTAGTGTGTGTGATTCATCATACATCTCTTCCCAGATCCCATCTCTTCCTAGAATCTCATGTCCTTCATGTTTTGGAGCTGATGCCTGAATCCAATGTATCTAGTGCTTTTCCTGCTCTGAACGGGATTCTGTTTGTTTGTTTATTTATTTATTACCTTCGTCAAATGATCATCGAATTGTGGAGAGAGGAGATGAGCCACTTATCTCATTCGCACAATGCAACACAACACCTTCCCCCAGCCAAGGACCCCACTGGCCCGCTGACGCCAGTGATTCACAGTGATGATACACAAAGCAGGAAGAAAAGAGCCACAGTGTTGGCGGGGAGAAATCCTTGAAGCTCAGGAAATGGGCTTTTAATGACGCAGGATCAATTTGCTGGAGCTTCTAGTCACAAAAGCGGTAAACAGGTGATCAAATAAGGAAGAACTTGTTGTCACTATGGGGGAGACGAACAGTGCCTAGCAAAGGGATTACGATACTCCATAAATGTTTTCTCATTTTTATCAAGCGGCAACCACAAAAGTTAAATGTTTTATTGGTTATTTTATATTATTATATAGTATATATTATTTTGTGTGAAAGATCAACCAAAAGTAGTGCATTATTGTGGAATGAAAACAATTCATGGTTAGTTTTTTATCAATAAAAATCTAAAAAATGGAAATGTGCATTCATTCAGCCCCCATGACTCAACGCTTTAGTGGTGAAATTGCTAGGGTTAAATAACATGGTTTACTACTATGGTTTATGCACAATGCATAGGAAACATCAGCATTTATTAAAAATCACATCAGTCTAATTGTTTTATTTTTCATCAAGCTCAAGTCTTTAAATATGCTTTGACTATAATGTCCTTGTCTGAAGGGTACAGTTTCTTTTTCAGGGAGCCTTAATGGCATGAAAGGAATGAGAGGAATGTATTATATTAAGTTGTTTTTTTCTTCTCCAAATCACAAAGTTCACATCGCAATGGTGAATCAAATGATTACATTGCATTGAGTTACAAAAGAATCAACATTTAAAGTATTAGTGAGCTCACTAATATAAGTATTAATTAACGAACAAGAGAAACAAGTGAATATATGTCAATACGATTTCTTTCGTATTTTTATTCTTATTTGTTCTCATTTTCTTTTTGATCCACTGTATATAGGAAGATACACTGTATATAACTGATGTACCTTTTCCTACTTTTGGCTCCTTCTTCTCACTATTGACCCTCAAATACTATTCAGCTGATAAAAATATAACCTCACCTAATGGTTTCTCACTTTTAAAAGGTAAACCAATGGTTTTAGACACTATTAGTATTTCTCAACACCTTTCTTAGCCTGGGAAAACTTGAAGAGTAATGACTAATTCAATTGAGGAAGGCTTCTGACAGGTTCCCTGGCCCAAAAACAGCTTGAGCTAAATCGATGAGATTAGCCTTCGGAGTCGAGGACCGGATCTCCTGATCTGCTGCTTAACGTCCCTCTCCTCAACTCACTGGATTGAGAATCTCTTCCCATCGTTTGTTCAATCTGGCCTAAAGGTTTGCGTCTTGGCACGGGTGTCGAAGGTACCCTCATTTGCTTTCTTTAGCATTCAAAGTGGAATTCTAAACAGGCCGAAAAACTCTCTTGCTCAAAGAGTAAAGCATGTTACAGAGACTAGAAGAACACAACAGAATTTTAATCAAGTTTACCCAGGCTGGGTTGGTCCAATTGGGCATAATGTCTTGGTTTGGTATGCACTGGCGGGTGCATACCAAACCATTAGGTGTGTCTTTCTCAATTTCTTCTTCATCATTCAGCGGGACACCAACTCGCTCACTCAGCCCCACAGACGCACCCAGAGGACAGTGTTTTTAGCCATTTAAACATTTTACTGCTGTTTTTAATAAATTCCTCTCCCTATCCAGAGGACAGTGACTTCAACATATTAGATAAGAACATCACAGTCTGGAGCCAGTGCATGTCAAATTCAAGGTCTTTTATTAAATAGTTTAAGGACTTTATCATAACGCCATGATTGCATTTGGACAATCTCAGAAGCAGAGGCTGAGGAATTAGTTCAGTCTAATGTAACATGATGAAATTTTTCAATAGTGTTGATCAATATTTTTAAGTGTTTGCTTTTGTCTTAAAAGGAATATGTTCAAGGTCAGTCTCGGTGTGCTACACTTTATGGAGCAACCCTTCACCGCATTTACGACTGCAAGTCTTGTGGGGTATGACAACCAGCTTTGCACATTTAGAGACAGGATGTTGTTGTTGTTTTTTATTCATCCGTCTTTGCAAAGACGGATGAATCATTCCTTTCATACAGGTCAAGCTCAGACATGTATGAAGAGTGTCACTAAAAATCAGCTTTCAAGTCTTGCAACAGATTCTCAGTTGAATTTAGGTCTGGACTTTGACTGGGCCATTGTCATGTGTGAATATGCTTTAATTAAAAAAATAATAATAATAATTCAATGTAGTTCTGACTGCATTTGAGGGTCATTGCCACTGCTGTGAGGGAAACTTCTGATCTGGTCTCAAGACTATTGCAGCCTCAAAGAGGATTTCTTCCAGTATCGCCTTGTCTTTAGCTCACTCTGTTTTCCCAACATCCCAACAGGTTCTGGTGAACCTCTCTGTCACTGCTTAAGAAACATATTCCCACAGCATGATGCTGCCACCACTTTGCTCCACAGTCTGGACAGACATTGCATTTTGCATTTAGGCTAAACAGTTCAATTTTGGTGCCATCTGGGCAGAGCATGTTCTCAGAGGTGTTTGTGGTGTTCCTAAATTGCTTGTGTCAAACAGGATTTATTACGGCTTCCTTCTTGCTACTTCTAAATTAAGGCCACATTTGTTGAGAGCATCAAAAACAAGCGTGCTGTCAGCAGTTTTTCCGACCTACACTTAGGCTTTCTGCAGCTCCTCCAAAGTTGTAACGAGCTTTTTTTCGTCTTCTTCCCTTCAATGCTTTTCTAGACCAGCCTGTCAAACTACGTGGATGGCCGTGTCTCGGTTCTGTCATCTTTCCTCATATCTGTCATATCCTTTTCCTCTCTGTTGGCATGGCAACACATGCTGCTCCTCTGCAGGTTTTAGGATAGGATGTCCTTTCTCAGGCTTGAGAAAATTAGTTGCTCAAGTAGAGGTTCTCCAGCAAACCTCTGAGGCCTTCACAGAACAGCTGGTTTTATACTGACATTAAATTATGCACAGAATTTACTACCTGGCAGATTTCTGAACATAGTTTTATTGTGCTGGATTTCACTTAGGGGTATCAGTACAGTGGGGTGAATACAATATGCACACCACAAAGTTTTAATTTATGTTCTATTTTCAAAACCAAAACTCCCCTTCCCTGCACTTCCCAATTATGCGCTATTTTGTGTCTGATACATAAAATCCGAACAAAACACACTGAAAATTGTGCTTCCATGAGACAAATAGTGAAACAACTCAAAAGGTAGGGATACATCTTCCGGTGGACAGTATGCATTCAAAGTATTCCATGTTATTTGAAATACTTTTAAATGACGGAAGCCAAAAAGAGACGTTTCTGTGCAGTAAAAGAATAATTGTGCGATATTATGTCACATGCACATAGTTGTGGACGAGTGGGCGGTTAGCGCGGTCATCTGGTGCTGACCACCATTTTTCTTCCCCACAGTTGGAGTGAAATGTGGGTACGATGAATCATCCTGAATCTGTGATTAACAAATGAGCCGTGCTGGTGTCAAACACTCAGTGTTCCCACACTTTGCTGCTGCAAACAAGTTCTGCGAGAGCTGTGAATCACATCTTCTTCTCACTTGTCCCTGCAACATTTCATCTACCTTAAGAATTAAAAAAAACCCCTCTCTGATGTGGTTCATCACTTCAGCGCGGCACAGGGCTTGCGGATGGAAGCTGTCGGGAGGGAAGAACACACTCTATGTGCTATGAATAGGTGAGTGTTTGGCACCTTCAGTCAAGTTCTTCAGGGTTCACTGCTCATGCATATCCTGAACTTGCTGCATTGAAGGGTGCTGCCACAAGACATGCAGCAGAGAAAGGAAAATGGAGCAGATAAAACACATTTATTGCTCTCAGTGTGGCTTTCATAGCAGCCTGCTTTCTCTACACGATCCGCACAATTGCACTAAGTTACAGTAGTAAACGTCTACGAGTTCAAATAAATCAGCTTTTTAGCTTGCAGGAGGATAGAGCACTGGGTGCTTCACAGAAACGCATTCCTTGCAGAGATTTAATGCTTTTCTATCCCTTGAATGAAGAATATACAGAGGATATTTAGCTACATGACTAGATAGCCCAAATAAATGTCCTATTTCTGCAACTTTGCGCAGCAGCAGCAGCAGCAGCAGGATCCCAGCTCGCGTCATTCCTGATCTAGCCCGTCTGTTATGCAAACAAACAGCCGCAGTGCCGCATGTGAGGCTCCCGTGGAGGGGAGAGAAACTTACTGTCTCTTTGAGAGGATCTCCTGGCTGCTTGTCCGGGATCGGCTCTAGTAGCGGCGGATGCTGACCGGGCTCTGGATGTGAACACAGGTTGTCGTGCTGATGAGTGATTCAGAACAGGACTGCGCATGTAGTAAAAAAAAAAAAAAAAAAAGCCGATTAGCTCCGACCTCCTGAATTGAAACTGCGATTGTGCGTCTGTGCGCGACTCTCCGTGGATGACAAGCGTGGCTCCTCGGAAAACTGCGTCTCTGTTATCGTGTCGTGGGTTTATTTGGCGTATTTGTCACCGTGACGACACGACACGACCCCCTGAAAAGGGTTTGAGGTGGTCTGATCCAACCACAACCCCAATAAAGGTTTGCACATTTAATTAGTTTTAGTTCTAATTGTTTTTAGCTGAATTTAGAATTTCAACCAACTTTATAATCAATGACTATATATGAGATATATTCAGAACAATCACTGCCACCTGTATGAATTTAGACTGTGCAGTCCACGCTATTTTATGATTTGCTGACTAAACTCAGTCTGTTCTCATCTGACTCAGTTACAGATGCATTTCAATATATTTGAATTTCACGGAAGTCATAAATGTAGTTAAAAACAGTTGAACTCATATGGTTTCATTTCACATGCTTTTCATTTGGTGGCTTGAGGCTTACAGCTATAATAAAAACCCACAATTCAGTTTCTCTGAAAATGTGAATGGTACGGGCCACTTCAGAAAAGCAAAAGCAGAAATGTGATGCCATGCCCATGTTAGGTCCTACACCAGGGTTCTGCAACCTGCAGCTCCAGAGCCACATGGTCCCTCCAAACTGGCTCTTATCAACTTTGACCAAAACCGACGCAGACCTGAGAAATGACTTTAATCATAAAAGTATCGAAAAGGTTGATTTGAACACGTTTTATTCTTGTTTCAATACATCTGCGTATAAACTCCACAACAGAATGTGCTAATAACTTTCAGTATTGCTTTTCATCTTTTTAAAATATAAATCGTTCCATTAAACACAATGCCTTCGATTTATTTGTAAATGTTTTATTTATTTGTTCTAATAGCTGACATAGAGACAAAAACATGGCTCTTTTACAAAAAAGAAAAAAAGAAAACTAATTTTACATTGAAAGTACAAAACTTTGTTCTTTGACTAAAAAATAGCCCTTTGGATGGTAACGGTAATGATCCCACTGCTAATATAATGATGGGGAAGAGTGCAGTTTTCCAGCGGACAGTTATGGACATCCTCCAGTAAGTCACAAAAGTCATTGTTAAAGAAGCATATTAGAGGAAAATTCAAGCGGAAGGAAAAAGTGTGGGAAAATAAAGTTTACAAGCAACAGAAATAACTGCAGCCTAGAAAGAGTTATCAAGCGAAGCCTTCACGAGTTTAGAAGAGATTTAAAATATGTGGACTGCTGGAGTCTTCAACAGCCACTACACAGAGCTACACCTAATGCATTCACCTGGTGAGCCACGGCAGATTTTAAAACCAGAAAACCTACTAAAAAGGGTGCCAGAATACGATACACTATGTGCATCCTCGGTACATTGGGGCCACATTTGCATGAATCATTGCTGCAGTGCAGCATTACATGGAGGTGATCAGCCTGAGGTTCTGCTGAGGTGTTAAGCCACTCCAGGTTGCTTGAATAGCGGCCTTCAGCCCATATGCATTATTGTCTCTGGTGTCTCTTATGTTCCTCATGACAATACCCCATAGATTATCTGTGGGCTTTACCTCACTCTGTTGGCCAATTAGGCACAGTGATATCATAGTCTGTAGGTATTGGTACGTTTGGCACCAAGCCCTAACCTGACTAGCCAGATGGAATCTGTCCTGCGAGCATGAAAATCCATCTGGCGAGAGTCAGATTAACCAAGTCCTGCTGAAAAATGAAATCAGCTTTTCCATTAAGTTCCTCATGATTTTGTCCTGATAAACTGCTGCACTGACTTTGGACATGATAAAGCACAGTGGACCAACACTAGCAGAGAGCATCCTTAAAACCTCACCACAACCCTGACTGTGAGAACTTGAAGCAAGGTGGATTCTGTGCCTCTCCACTCATCCTCCAGACTCTGGGATCTTGATTTCCAAAATAAAATGCAAACTTTACTTTCATCTGAAAGAGGAATTTTAACTACTGGGCAGCTGTTCAGTCCTTTTCTCTTTAGCCCAGGTAAGAAACATCTGACATTGTGTCTAGTACAGGAGAGATTCTGCTTTAAAATCTCCCCAGGGCTGCCTTTAAGTACACGTTTTCCTATCACACATTTTGCTCTCTCAAAGTGTGTGAAAAACAAGCTTCTTTAGCAACCACCTTCACTCTCACTTTTTGTGAAGAATCTGCTGGACACCTGTCAAGTCAGCAGTCTCCCCAATAACTGTGTAGGCCATGATTTGGCCACAGCAAGGCATTTCTACATCAATAAACCCTTTCTTACCCATACAACCAATTAGTTATATAATTTTTGATACTGAGTGGGTTTTATCAACCCTAAGTCATTACTGAAATAAACTAACTTCATCCATCCATCCATTACCTATACCCGCTGATCCTTACAGTTTCTTTTTGTGCTTTTTTTTGGGTACCTATCACCAGCAGGGGCGAGAGATGATGTAAACCCTGGATGGATCACCAGTCCATCACAGGGCGACGCAGAGACGTATAGGACAAAACAATCCTACACACACTCACACACATAAGGGCGAGTTAGAGAGACCACTTAATGTAACATTCATGTTTCCTGAGTGTGGAAGGGACACAAAGTATGAAGTATAAATTAACTTTTCAATAATGTTTTTAACTGTCAAATTCAAGACTCCTAAGAAAATCTAATACTGCAGCTTACAGTAAGGTGACTGAACTTGGGGCAACGATGTTGAACTAAAAAAGATCAGTTGAGAGTTTTTGGCTCTATTGATTTTATAACCTTTGCAGAGTCTTTGGCTTTATATAAAATTTTACACAGGTTTTTAAAATTGATTAAGTCATTTGGTAAAATAAAAGTTTCTGTTCTTGCATTATTGTCTCTAGAATATTAAAGTTCACTTTAAATGCTTGTATCATGTGTGGTAATGTATTTCCTCTTTAAATTCAATTTATAACGTTATAAAAGATTACAATTGTTAGGAATAAGAGGGAGTTTGAAAATTTTGTTTAATTCTGGAGAAAGACTACCAAAATATAAAATTTCCTCTGAAGACAGAAGCAAACTCTGTTTTTCCAACCTTCAAAGACACAAAAATGTGTCCACATAAACCTTTTAAAATCTGTTTTAAAATATTAAAAAAATAATGATTTAGACAACAAACTTTCCAATGACCAGAAAGATACATTAAAAACACACTATGCTGAGATAACTCCTGCTGTTAAAAGTTGAAATAAACTCATGTCTTAACTTTTGCAAAACAGAAACTTGTGTATCTGTGATGTTTTCAAGAGTTCTTTGATTTTAAAAAAAGTTGGAACATTTTAAAGCAACTAAAGAAACTCTTGCCTTTGATAGTAACATTTAACAAAACTAAGATTTTATTGTATGCCTTAAGCATTTTTTCCACCTCAATTCAGTTCAGTCAATTTTACAGTTCATAATTTGAAGTCAGTGTTGATCTGATGCACAACTTTATGTTTTCAATCTGTGAAATGTGTGGTGAGTAACAAAATGCCTGAGTAAACTGGTCGCAGTTTAAATTGCAGGTGTTCTGGTTCTGGATGCAGCTCTGCCGCATCAAGACAAATCTAAAATTGCAAATGTTTGGATATTAAACAGAATTTTTTTTTTACGTGTTGCTGCATTTCATCACAGCTTTTTATTGCATGTCCATTACGCTGCTGCTGAAGCAAAAGCCCGCCCCAGGGGAAGAGGCGTTGAGTGCAGCCTGGGATTCGGATACAGATCATGGAGTCCTCTACAGGTGGAAATGTTTCAATATGGTCATTGTTCTCAAGTCTAGTTCTAGTTTAGTTTATTTTGTGCAATAAAACATGAATGAAAGGAAAGGAAAAAAAATAAAAAAAGGAAAAAAAATAAAAAAAAATAAATAAAGCATGAATTAAACAATTATTATATGGTAGTGAGAGAGGCAGATAGCACAGAGAACTCATTTAAAACATCCACTTAAATACACATAATTAATAATAATTGATACAATTATAACAACAATATAAGTAATAAAAACATGATAAGTACAGAAATGTAATACCAAATTTCCAATATTTTAAAAATGTGTTCTTAATTCTAAAAATATATATACAATACAAAATCACGTAAATAACGAAATAAAGTGAAAAGTTCTCTTGTTTGTTTATTTTTTTCTAAAATAAGTAGACAAAAACTTCTTTCAAATTAAAAATTGTCTCTAATGATTTTCTAACTCTCTGTTATTTTTTTAATACTGGAACTTTTCCTCTTTTTGTACTTTCTTTTCTCATAGAGACACACTTTTGTACACCTGTGTTTGGACTGTTTCCTATTTTTTTTTGTATGTAATTTACCCTCAATTTTCTGTTGAACTTCTGTAAAACATATTAGAGATTTAAACAAACAGAATTATGGGGCTCAGGAGTTTTACATGACTGACATACTGTTGAACAATCACATGTTTTATTTTTAAACACACTGATTTTATTTACCCAATTTTCTCACTTTTATTGATGTGTGTCTGTCTGCTTTTATGCGTCATTGCCAAGACGCCGCTGCAAGAAAGGTTGTAAACATCACTAGGATTCCCCTGGTTAGGGGAAGAAAGAAAAAAAATAGAAAAAAAAAAGTCAAAACCTCTCCTTCAAAATGGGAAAGTGAGGAAAACATGCTGTTTGAGGAAGGCAGATGTGTCTTTAGCTACAGAATATTTTTGCAATCGTAGTTACATGATCTCCTCACCATTTTCCAAACCTGTAAGATCACTCCAGAAAGCAGTTAGTTTCTTCTGGATGTTCTGGGCTCCAAACTAAAATGCGGAGGAGATTGAGCTTTTACAGCGGCTGTACCAGAATTATAGAATAGTTCATGACTAAATATCCATATTACTTAGATTGTAAATTAATGAAAAGTTCTGTTAAAACTTATACGTTTTCCTTGGAAATTGGTATGAGAAGCATATGAGACCCTGCATATTTTTCATGAGTGTAAGTTAATGTATTTTTATGGTCATTTTTATTAATTTATTGTATTTTTTAACATATTGTTGTTGGTTATATGGGTAAATTGTGTAGCACTTTGGTCATATCTGGTTGGTTTTAAGGTTTCTATACAAATACATTGACATCAACATAATTTATTAAAAAAAGCTGCAAGAAAGTTGCTCCCCTCCCAAACTTACCCCCATCAATAGTCAAACCATTAAACAGTTTAAAAGAACTGCAAATGTGTTGAACAAAGCTGGAAGGAAGATCTAAGTCTATGTTTCCAACGTGCATTGGATGAAAAGGGAGGTAGAGGAAACATTTCCAAAAGTTGCTGTTAGAGGGAGAAGTGCAGCAAAAAATTGGCAACTTGGGTCATTTGAAGACTTTCTATACATTTTCACAAGGAGTGCCAGTGATAAAGAAGATGGAAGAGATAAAAGATTGTGTGAACAAAAGAGTGAATCAGTCTGGTCAGCAGATCTGGATCAGGCTTTTCATGCAAAGCAAACCCCTGCTGGTTTCCTGTTGGGCCGTGGCCGACTGTAAGAGTTCATCAAGCTTTTTGGGGCTCACTCGTCCAGGAACCAACGCTGGAACCCCCCTGCCAACCTGTCAATTGAGCCTACATTTATTATTTTGACCTTTGCTTTGACATCAAAGTGGATTCTTGACTCGTTCTTCTGCAAGAAGACAGTGGTGTCACGCTCACAGTGTGAGAGGAAGCCTGCCAGCCTCCGACGGCGTTGCTGCCTGTGAAGAAGCGAGTTGGAGTCTGGCTGAATGTAATTAAAGTGAGAATCAATTAGACTGCTGTTTGTTGGAGGGAAATGTGTCAAATCAAGCATATTAAGGCACATAGGCTCATCCATGTGTATGTGTACCTGCTGATATAAGACATGTGTAAGCTTTGTACGTTAAAAGAAAAGGTATTTTTGTCAAAACCCATTATCACACTGAAACATATTAAACTTATTGGACACCTAAAAGGTTTCCAGGGACTTTAAAGGATGCAATTCTAAAAGTCGTGCAGGTTTTAAGTTTTTCCACATATTATTCATATTATTTAATCTTATGTGTAAGTCTGGTGTCTTCTTCTTTGTTCACTAAAAATATAATGTGCGCAATGAATCCTTGCATTACCACAAATTATCCTTTCCAACAGGATGACGTGAAAAGCTTTAAGATAAGTTGACAAGAAAAGGTGACGAAAACAACACAAGGAGTGAAACCTAGCCTGTAATTTTAGCTGTGTGTTGGTGGCGGTATCATGCTGTAGGGATGAATTTCTTAAATAAGAACCGGGGAGTTGATCAGACTAGATATGAAGGGGAATTAGGCTAAAAAATAACTTGTTAGAAGCTGAAAAGACTCAAGACTGAGGTGTAACTTCTCCTTCCAGCAGAACAACAACCCTTAACATACAACCGCGATAGCTACAAAAGAAATGTTAAGATCAAACCTTATTCCTGTGTTAGATGGCCTGGTCAAAATCCACACTTTAATTGTAAATCTGTGGCAAGAATTGAATATTGATCTGCATGGACACTTGCTTTTCAATCTACCTCAGCTTACGTTATTTGGCTTGGAAGAATGGGCAAAATGTTTTCTCTCCCAAATATTCACTCTTTAAAAATCTGAAAACAATTTCCATTCATTTCACAATAACGTCCAGCTTTCTGTGCATCTGCATAAAAAAAACTCAAAAATACTATGAAGCTTGCAGGTTTGAAATAAAAGGTTTGAGGGGTATGAATATATATCTGCAAGGCATTAAAAATGAGATGAAAAAGGACAACAGTGCTCACTAGGAAGAACATCAGCAAAAAGATTCGAGCTGACAAATGTGTTTTTTTCCTCTTCTATCTTGTTGAGTTTAATGTGAGGAGGAAAAAACCTCGGATCACCTCGAACAAGCAACAGTGAAAACAAAGAGAAGCTGATTCACTCACAGTTTCACTTTCAGTTAATTGAAAACGAACACTGTGAATAGCCTTGAAAAACAATAAAAACATGTACAGAAAGGGTTTAAGAGATGTGTCGACGAAGATCGCTAAACATGGCATCAAACTGAGTCGTTCATCCGCACATTTTGTGAGCTAGTTAATGTCTGGTTTATCAGTCTAACCAGTGATATAGTCTGTGTTCAACATTACTGAAGGCTCAGCGAGTCTTTACAGAAAAAAGCAGTCCTTTGATTAGCGCTCACCATTCAGGCCCAAAGTTCTCCGAATGACACCGTATATTCTCCACAAACATCGAGTTCAACCTGTCCTTGAAGTCTCTGGATGGCTCATCTGTCTCTAACAGATTCATGCTTTCTCTGCCCGTGTGATGTGACCCTGGTTAGCTGGAAAATCAACCATTTATTCATTTAGTTTGGCTGACTGTTGATGTGAGCAGCAAACATATGAAGCTTGAGATTAAGATCACTTAAATACCTGAATATTCAATAGACGTGATGTCTGTTAGTAGCAATAAACGTGTTTATTAAAACTGACTTTGCTCTACGTTGCTGGGAAAATGTAAATGACACATTTTGTTGTTAAGTTTGAATTTTTAGGTTTTTAATACATAGCATTTGTTTACAATGCTTGTGATGAGTAGGATTCATGTTTGTTTATTTTTCTCCAGTTCCTGCTAGTTTCCACAGGAAGTTATTACCACGTTAATAGTAAGGTAATTAATATACTGTTGTAAAATATAATTTAGTATACTAATGTATGTTAATATGTTAATGTGCATGTTATGAAGTCGACAAAACAGTAGGAAGTTTCAAAGTTAAAAAACAAAACAATATAATATTTAAGTATTAAGCAAGTTTTACAACTGTTGTCTTCTTACTGCAGAAAAAAATATATTCATAAATATATATGTATTAAAATAAGGTTTCAAGAAGTAAAACGTTTTGTTTTGTTTTGAAGCTGGTCAACTATTAGATCTTTGCCAAGAGCGCCATCTGGTGTCCAGTTATCAACACGAGTTGACCCAGGAACACATTCAGTACCACAATATCTGGCAACTTATAACTTTTATACAGGATTCAGGAAAGTAATGACTGATACATTATTGGGGAATTTAATTTAATTAAGTATTTTATGTAGTACTAATTCACAACACGTCTTCTCAATGCATTGACTTTACAATAAAAAAGTAAGTACAATTGCACCCTACAGATAGATTCCAAGTCAAATGCATACATTGCAATTGATCCTAGTTATTAAATAATGCAGCCAAGTTAATTTTTTTCATTCAAATTGGGTAAAACGGTTTCTATCTAAGGAAACCCAGGAGATTGCATCAAGTTTTTGACTTGAAGCACTCCTCCTAAAAGAGCATGTAGCGAAAGTGGACAGTTGCTAGCAGTGTTTCATTGACCTTGCAGCAATCCCTCATACCAAGCATGCATGCAGCCCCTTTAACAGGAAGAAATCTCCGGTTGAACCAGATGAGTGTCTTTTTACAGACAAGTGCTATATAAATAAACGTGCCTCACCTAGCATCTCCTTTTAGTGGTGTCATCTAGGAGAGAAACTCAGCTAAGTAGATTAGCTCTGAGCCAGTTTCCAAGAAGATGAAAGAGAGCACACAGTAAAAGATCAAGCGATAGCTATCTCTAGGAGAGAGACAGGTTTAAACGCCTAAAGAAAGGGTCAAGTGTATCATCTATAGCAGGGATTCCCAAAGTGTGGTGCGCGAGATGAAAAATGCAATGGCGGTCTGACAGTGTCTTTTCCCCAAACCATAAAGACGTCTAAATAAACATTTCCTTTGTAAAGATTAAATCAAAAACTATAAACTTAACAAATAAATAAAATATATTGTAATGATCTGTATTAGACTTTGTTCTTAAGTGCTGTTGCATACTTACTGTTTCTTTAAGTTAGGTTGTTTTGGGTTTATACCGGAAGAAATGCGTGCCTTCTGGGGGATGAGCGGTGGTTCGGGGGACTGACATGGTGAAAGCCGTCCCGTTCTGTTCGTCCTAAAATAAAGTGTTAGCAGAAAAACCTGGGTCTGGTGCTTGGGTGTCATGAGGGAGCGTTATAGTATTCACACGAAAAATTATTTATTTAAAATAAATCTTCTTCTACGCTTCATTTTAAGATGAAATATGCGCATTGTGCTGTATGCGCACCTGGCTTGTGACCTCTGCTTCAGTCATTCTGGCAAATATGCTCAATTGGCTGAAATCGGGGAAATTGTCATGCAGCTGAGAAATCTAGGTCAAAGTTAGTGATGAAGGAGGAGAGGAACCAAGAGAGAGGGAGAGGAATTGGAGGCAGACGAGAGAATTGCAACAGATCCGAGAGAAGAAAACGAGCGAGAATCAGAAAATGTCTCTCTCTCCCAACTTAACGTTGTTTACATCAGCAGAGGAAAATTTGAATTCGGACCGAACATTTTATTTACGAGATTAAATTGAATGACCGTCTCTCTATTGATCACTCAGCGCTTACAAACAGCGCTGTTCATGGTGCTGTGACTCTGAACCGGCTACAAGCACCGATGCGTCACGCCCACACCGCTGCTGCTGCTGCTGGTAAAATCGGTGATAGACGCGATTTCTTGACTACGCTCACGCACAGATCTGTAATGATGCAGTTTTAGACCAGAACAGGGAAACCGGCGATGGGGCTGCACGGAGCTGAGGTGTGCTGCTGTGGGCGTGTTTACCTGCTGAATGTAACCTTTGTAAAACAACAAAGATTATAATGTTTTATTTCTCTGATTAATAACAGCTTCATCGAGCGTTTTGTTATTCATACTGTCATGACTTGTCTTTGTGAACCCGGACAGAGCACGCACACACAGAGCTTGTTCTTTTGCAGTTTATTGAAAGTACTGAGTTGTGGATGAGATGACCAGAGTTAGTTACCGGACAGGAGATGATGGGTGCAGAAGCAGGCTGACTGGAAGAGACAGAACTCAGAGCTGGATCTCGTGACGAGTACTTGGAGGTGCTAGGATAATTTTCGAACCAGAGATGCAGTGAGAGAGAGTTCTTGGAGCACAGATGTAGCAGGTGATACAGCAACAAAGCAGGGAGCAAACTTGGCTGACAGACGTGGCGTAAGTGGAGACTGACGAGAACAGGACTTGACAGGCATGGTGTTGGTAGAGACTCAAGACAAGCAGGCGACGAGGAGCAAACAGAGGAGAGCTTATATAGAGAGGCTGGCAGTTGAAGTGAGTTCTGACTGATTAGTGCCTAACAGGTGTGACTGATTGCTGAGGAAAAACAGCCAGGCCAAAACTGAACCAAGTACAGATACCCTGTGCCGCCCTACCAGTTCTCTCTCTGGCTCGCTCTCTGGCTCGTCATCGGACACAAATCAAATTAAGCTTCTTCGTGTTTGTATTCTGCGGCGTAAATTGTGTCAGACTCAGATTTAGAAGAAAAACAAAAGTGAGAACACACACAGGTAGATCATCAGTTTAGTCCGTGAATCCTGGATGATCTCTGCTTCAGAGACGTTTCAGGCTATGGAGGTGTGACCGATCTTTCTCTGGATCCGCGCTGAGCCACCAATGCACCTGGAAATCTGTTGTGCACGTTGTGTGTAACTTTATTGCAATTTAATTCAAATGTTCTAATTTTATTTACATACACCCGGCAATTTTGTATTTTTTTTTTTTTTTTGAAGATTGGGGGTGCGTCAACCCGGTTGGGACACGGAAGGGGGTGCGCGGTGAAAAAAGTTTGGGAACCCCTGATCTATAGCAATGTTTCACAGCCCTGGTCCTCATGGCACACTGCCCTGCATGTTGTAGATGTCCCCCTGCTTCAGCACACCTGTTGAAGGCTGTATAACAGGCTTTCACAGACCTGCAATCATCTGAAGCAGGTGTGTTATAGCAGAGGAACATCTAAAACATGCAGGTCAGTGTGTCTTGAGGACCAAGGTTGGAAAATACTGATCTATAGAATAACCTGAAGTTTCTCGCCCAATGGTTCCTTCCAGGACGGTGCCACGGCTAGTGGGAGTGGGGGTCTAGTTGTTAGGGAGCTGGCCGTTTGCATCTTGGAGAAGATGTGAAGACTGCCAGTTCGAAACTCATTCTTCTGCTACTCTGGGTCTCAGAGCAAGACCCTTGACCACAGATTGCTCCCCATGTGCCTCTCAGTGTGGCAACACACTGCTTCCTAAGAGATGGGTTAAATACAGAGGCAAATTTCCCCTCTGTGGGACTATAAAGGGAAATTTCTTTTTTCATACAAAACATAAAGCCAGGTGTAGCTACTATGAGGAGAAAGAGCTAAAAACTGAAATAACAGCAACTTGGAGAGGAGAGTGTAGCAGAGTTTATGTCCTCCAGAAGCCTAAGCCCTCCAATTTTTACTTGTCCTGTCTGGCAGTGTAGCAATCTGAATTACTTTTTTAGCTTCTAAAGAGGGGCCAAGAGATTTACTTTCACAAGTGGAGTATTGCTGCTTTTGCTAGAGTGCTTCGCTTGATACTCAGGCAAAAAAAACTTTATTGGACATTTTTTGGCATTATTTGAAATTCAATGGACACGGAAAGGCAGAAGACAAAAAAGGAAGGGGGTGAGGCGAACCGTTAAAATGGAGAGGAGGTGGCAAAAATAGAGAATGCAAGATAACATCTTCATAGTCTGCTTCTACACCTGCAGAAAGAGAGACAGAAAGAACAACAGAACAAACAGAAAAAGTACAATTTGAATGACCAGAGCCCACACCTCGAACATGGAGGTGCCCACATAAGCTTGTCATAGGTGCTGCATCACCCCGTTGGTGTTATGAGCCACCTCCTGAGAGGTTGGAGAAACTGGGGCAGGGTGAGGCCTCCTGGCGCCTTGAGGACTGACAAGACATAGTTTCAGAAAAAGAGCAATACTGCCCCCTTGTGGCCACAACACAGCACAAATTAGGCACCTTCCCTAATATGGGATATACGCAGGGGCAGCTAGGATACTGTCTTTGCTGCTCTGAAGACTGTGAAGACAACAGTTGTTTGTATTTCAATGAATTTTTTTGTCTTTTTTTTACTTTTTCACAATATTTAAAAGCATCCTTGGTCTTTTACCTGGATGCGTGTGTTGGGCTATCTTCATTACAAGTGCTTCTGTGACAATTGTCTGGAAACTGTTTCTCTTTCAGCAATCCGGAAACGTGTATTAAAGCTTGGGATTTGCACTATGCTTGTATGGTGTTTCTTCAAAACAACTCTGTAGCCGAGCTTGGAGATGGGAGCAGACAATTCAATTCAGTTTAATTCAATTTTATTTATATAGCGCCAATTCACAACGCCTCATCTCAAGGAACACTTTACAAAGTCAAATTCAATCAAATTGTCCAGACAGATTGGTCAAAAAGTTTCCTGTCTAAGGAAACCCTGCAGATTGCATCAAGTCTTGACAAGCAGCATTCACTCCTCCAGAAAGAGTGTAGAGCCACAGTGGACAGTCGTCTGCATTATCCATGGCTTTGCAGCGATCCCTCATACTGAGCATGCAATAATGCGACAGTGGAGAGGAAAACCCCCCTTTAACAGGGAGGAAAACCTCCAGCAGGACCAGGTTCAGTGTGAAGGCCATCTGCCTCGACCGACTGGGGGTTAGAGAAGACAGAGTAGAGACACAACCTAATAGCAAGGAACAAGCGACTGGTGACTGAGTTCTGCACCCGGTCTGTGGACGGTTTGACTTAGCCCCCAGTCATATAGTTGTAAATAAGCTTCTGAAAATAAAGAAAAGTTTTTGAATGAGAAATGACGCTATATTAGGCATACTTACAGAGTGAGCTCCTGGGCCCCAGCACCTAAGGAGGTCACTGGAGTCAACCATTCAGGACAGGGGTAATCAGAGAGCCCCACAATTGAGCCAGACACGGTGTTTCACTTTAAAATGTAAATCAAAAAAGAAACAGAACCTGGTGCAGGCAAGAAAAACAGGAATTCACAGCATGAGATGACGGGCAAAATGGCTGATGCAGGAATTGAGTCTGTGGGACTGGCTCTGGGACTGACACAAAGGGTAAGGTTTGTGGTCGAGAAACAGTTCAGGAGTCTCATTTATAAAGCTTGCATAAGCACAAAAAGGGGCCTAAAACTTGTGGACGTCACTTTCCACACAAAAAATAAATAAATAAATTGATAGAAAATGTCCGGCCCTCACGGCACCCCTGACCCAGGCGTACGCTCATTTTGGAGACATGGGAAATTGGAGACACAGACATTAAAGGGGTGAATTGCAGCCAAACTGCACTATGATTCCTCTCAGACGTTCAATTTCACTCCATATCAGACCGACTTTATCATAAACATTCAAAACCGCAGTGTTATTCATGCTTGCAATAGCGGCACATATCTATACATAAGTACCTTTCAAATAAATAAGATACAATTCTCATAAACCGGCTTAAATTTTAAATAAAGGTCTGCATAACTTTTTATTGGGGTTTTCTACCATCAGATTAACAGATACAGTGCCTTGCAAAAGTATTCATATTCCTTGAACCTTTCCACATATTGTCACATTACAACCACAAACAGAAATATATTTCATTCAAATTTTATCAGAAAGACCAAACACAAAGTAGTATACAGTTGTGAAGTAGAAAGAAAATTATACATGATTTATTTTGTTTTTTTTTACAAATACATTTTGCAAAAATATTCGTTGGACTTCATGATGATGTTTGCCCCTCAATATTCTCTTAACCCACCTCTAATTTAATGGTTGTACAAGCCGAAACCGATATTCCAGTCAGACACGGAGTTGCACTTAAAATTCTTATTGTAAAAAGGGAGAGACTGAAAAAGTGGCTGCACAGACGAATAGACCGGAGCAACTGAAGGTCAGGGGATCAAGTTGGTGTTGACCAAACAGGTTAATGACCAGCAGAGCGATTGGCGGTAGGGTGACTGGCAGGACAGCCCAAAGTGGAAGGCATGAATCTATGAAAACAGTCCGGGTTTTGACCAGAATCAAACGGTCGATGGCTCACCAGAGCGAGCAACACAACCTTTCAGGATCGCAGAGCGAGCAATAATGAGCACACAGTCACTGGAATCACCCATTAGTGAAGGGAAGCCACATACAGGAACATTAGGTCTGGCAGGCTGAGCACACGAGCAACGGGAGCAGTATACAAGCAGTGTGAACGAGACGATCTGGTAGGAAATGACTGTGGTAGGCAGGTATAAACAGGCGGGGTCACATGTGAAAAGACTTGGAACTAATTACTCAGAAGCAGGTGTGACAGATGATGTGGAATAGAACAGATAATGGGGAGAGAGCAGCCAGTCAGCCCAAAAAACACAAACAAAATGGCTGAGATTAGATTACAGGTGGACTCTATTCAGTCATTAGCAATCATCAGGCAACTTCTGAAAGCAATCGGTTGCACGCAGAGAGAAAGGGGGGCTTTCTCTCTGTCTTCTCTTTCCACACCACGCTGTTTTAAAACTTGCATAGTTTTCTTTCTACTTCATAACTGTATACCACTTTGTATTGGCCTTTCACATAAGATTCCAAAAAATATATATTTATGTTTGTGGTTGTAATTGGACAAAATGCGGGAGATTTCAAGGGTTTGAATACTTTTGCAAGCCACTGTAAAGTGTGTCAAGGTGTGAGGCAATTACCTTAATTGCTGTAAACGGTCAAATGCACTCATGTGTAATGCTGTGTGGTATGGTGCATTGTCACTGCGGGAGGACCCTGCAAATGAAATAATTAGGAGGGAACAACATGGCTTCAGTGATCAAATATTTTCTGGGCAATGATGATGACTGGCTAATATGATAGAAGCTGCATGTTAATACTGCTGACACCCATGCAGGGTCTACTGTGTTTACGGCGTGTGTCGGCCAGACCGCCATATCAGTCTGAAAAGCAGAAGGACATCATTAAAAGATCGCTCTGTAGCGGTCGCAATCTTAACTGTTACAGAAAAGTGCTGCTGCATTATGACCAATTCTGGCACTAAGAGTGACGGATCGTAAACTCCCGCTGAGTGGTCAGGTAAGTTTGGGCTGGAGAGTCTGACATACGTCAGTATGGCTGGCCAAGCTAGGGACTCCTTGGCTCATGCTCAAATTGACAGAAATCAGTAGAAATGAATGCACATTAGACAGGCCCAAATATTACCTTCTTAGAATTTTAAAAACCTGAGGAAGAAAAAAAAAATCAAAATTGGCAAATAGCGGAGCACTGCTGCTGACTCTTCTGTACACTGCAAAAAAGGCCCTCTAAAAAATAAGAAGAAAATATAGTGTTTTAGGTGAAAAATTGCTTATTTTGAGCAAAATAATCTGCCAGTGCAGCAAGCAAATGGGACTTGGTAAGATTTCTTAAAACAAGAACATAATTTCCAAGTAGTAAGAATCCAAAAAAACTTAAATCAAGTATAAAAATCAATTTTTTCTTTTACTTTTTAAGATTTTTTTCCCTTATTTTAAGCAATTTATTCTAATTTATTAGTCATTATTGCTTAGAATTAAATATCCTTTAACCAATTATTGCTCAAAACAAGCATACAACAGGCTTAAAAACAAGGCAAATGTAATTGATACCAGTTCATTTAAAGGCTTAAAACTAGTCTGATGTTCTTAGCTAGAATACTTATTTTCTTAGCTAGAATTAATTTTATTATTTAGTTGTAGTGAATGTATGGGAAAAATACACTTGACCAGAACTTCAAAACATTTTTTAATTAATATTTTAGCAGAAATTTCACAGAATTAAGTGAAATATCCCCCCCCCCCCCCCCCCCCCCCCAAAAAAAACCCACAAAGCTGACTGGCAGGCCTAACAATGAAGAGATGATGTTGCAGCATCGAGACAGGGCCTGAACACACACACCTGTTGCCCTTAACTATTCAAACAATGAACTTGAGCATTCATCTCTCATACACACTACCTAAGAAAGGTCTGCCAGTCAGGTTTGGCACGTTTAAAAGCTGCTGTTTGGTCTTTCTCATGAATCGCATCACCCAAGACCTCAGTCTGAAGGAATAACAGAACCGATGACACACATTTTGGATATGTCATGTGAAATGTGTAGTAGTACGCCATGACGTACAGGACCGACTCAGCAGGACTGCTCCTACCAAAGGACACAACAGGGGCATTTCCGGCACAGAGGAAGCAGTCCTCCTCTTACCAGGTTGAATGGTGTGGCTAGTGGCCGTCTTCTCAGATAGACGTCTGGGGCCTCTGTGGGCTGAACATCAACACAAGATTACATTACATTTAGCTGACGCTTTTTTTATCCAACTTGCAGTTACAGTACGACTTAGTTAGGCCTATTTACAGGGTATTGGTTACAGTCCCTGGAGCCTTGCTCAAGGGCACATCAGCCATGGACAGAGGAAGAGATTAGTAAGGGTGGGGATTGAACAGGCAACTGATCTACCGTCCAAAGCCCTAACCATTACACCATGGCTGCCCAAAGATAAAGCTAAAGATAAAGCAAGATACAACTTATGCTCAAGGACACGTTAATGGTGTAGTCAGAGTGAGGCTCAAACCTGCCAAATGTTAAATGGTAATAAGGATGGATACATAGGCTACATAAATATTTTATCTTGCATAAGGTTATGGAATTAAGTTGGTTCACCTGCAGAACATGAATGAGCGGCTCTGATGGAGATGACATCTTCTTTGGTGCGGGGTAACCAGAAGGAAACATATCTGGCAGGGAGATGATCAGGTCAATGGCTTGCTCATCTACACAGAGAGAGAGAGAGAGAGAGAGAGAGAGAGAGAGAGAGAGAGAGAGAGAGAGAGAGAGAGAGAGAGAGAGAGAGAGAGAGAGAGAGAGAGAGAGAGAGAGAGAGAGAGAGAGACAGAGAGAGGTTACTTAGAGACAGATAAATTGGAGCTACTCAATGAAACAACAAGTAGTACAATTTGCAATTGTAATTTCAGAAGGATTGCAAAACCTTACCACTAGGAAGTCCCACCTTGGCTTCAGGACCTTCTTATAGACACCATAAAAGGAGAGTTTGGTTCTGTAGTTTGCCCCGCGTTCCTTCAGCTCTTTCACATTATGCAAGTTGTCCTTCGCCACTATTCGTCTCAGCTCCTCAAGAACCTTGGTATTATATTACAAAAAAGGGGATTATTATAATGTTTTTTTCTTAAAACACAAAGATACAGGCTGACCGGTACATTCTTACCTAATCACAGTTGATTAGCTGGAATATCTTAATGATGGGGTCAGTTCTTAAAACAGGTTAATATGGATTGTCTTATTGTCTTGAAACAAGTAAAAATGTACTCACAGTCTAAATGTTAACGCGACTCAGTCCGTAATGTGTGCTATTTTAAGAAAAAAGCTGCTCAGAAGTTGTTGTATTATCTAGGTAGGATAAAAAAGATTAATTTTCTTAAAACAAGTCAAATAATCTTAACAATATTCAGTCTTACTAAGAAAATACATTAAAAAAAGTGTAATAAGACCAAAATGCTGAATTCAAGTTTATTACACTTGTATAGATATTCCTTTTTTGCAGTGTATAAATCCACTTTTGGTGGTTTTATGATTAAAATTCCCCTCAAAGCAGCGCCATGTAACGTTTAGCTACTACGGGTGCTAGACAGGTAACTTCCAAGTTTAGCGCCCCTGAAGGCCTCTGGTAACACAGCACCAAAGTTTTGGAATCTGATAGCAGACTACTTCCGACCAGCAGAATGAGAAGTCATAGAGTTACTTGTAAAGACGAGGCCACATTCACCCCTCAAGTTGAAATCCTTCATCAAGAGAACCAAAAATATGTCTGATAAAGTAATTGTCATGTCTGTTTTGTTTTGTTGTTACGGCAGTCTGAGCTCAAACTGCTGTAACCTGGAATGGGTGATGTGGTCTACAGCGGCGCTCTTGGTCATATGATCCATTCAGCGATGGATCTGACCCTCCCAAGTTACATTGGCGAGTTTTAGAGAGGGGCAGCCCACATGGAGCATCAATACATGCCAAGTGCTGTGTATTGACCTGAGAACTATACCTCAAATTTAGCTACCACGTGGGTCGAAACATGCACAATGCTGCTTTAAGCAACCGTTGAACCTCATCCGGTGTCCATAAGAAAACTTCATTCTCTGCCATCTCAAGCGTTTATCAGCTGGGGCAGCAAGTTTTTGTAGGCATGCATATTTTGAGTTTCAAAGAACAAAGCACCAATTAATGGTGTGGCAAGTGAACTACACCATTTCCATGTGTCTACTGTTGTCATGGTAATGTGATAACAACAGAAATAAATAAAAATCCCTTTTCCAATAGATCATTGAGATGTAAACAGGGCCTCAGTGCCAGTGTTTACAATCAGTTATTAGGTTTACGGGGCAATTTCTTTTTAACGTGATGTTGAACCACATTTGTTGGGACAATGGTAAGTTTGAAATAAGCACTGATTACTTTTAATCAACATAGTTGTTTGGAATAAGAACTGAATCAAGTGGACCGTTCCTGCATTATCAACTGGTTTTTGATAAAATAGGGCATTATTGGTGCATGCCACTTGTTAGCCTTACACTGCCTCATCATGAATCGCCATGAAAGTTTGCAAAGTGGAATACATCATTCCAACTCTCCACCTTGCTGATCCATCCACTCCCTCTATTTACGACAACTTACTTGCACTAAATTTTGGACAATGGGTGGCCCTGGCCATTAAACCTCCACAGACACTTGCAGCTTTTAAAAAAGCCTGAAAGTCTTTAACAAACATTTCCCACTGATCCATGAGCTTTCAGTTTAGTGCATTTTTCATTTTGTCATGTTTTATTGTTTTATCACTTAACACATTGAAACCTTTTGGAAAATGAACTATTTTATAAATAAAATGTTTCACTGTCATTATGATGATGCCCGTGATGAGCCTCTTAAACATTTCCAACAATTGAGCTAAAAGTTTACGACACCGATTATTTTAATAAACATATTCTACATTATTTTCAGAAATGTATTTAATTTAAAATGTTTGACACTTGTTAGGTTGTTTGTTAATAAACACACAGAAAAGGCAGCAGATCAGATGATACAAAACCACTAGAAAACAAAGCATGAAGTTGTTGCTTGATGTACCTGAGGGATACAGGCTTGCAATTATCCCTACTAACACATCAAACCACAGGTGAGCAGTTATCTGAGGTGTTAATGAATACACTTTCACAACAACAACAACTGATGCAACCTTTTTCCAAATGACTATCAGAGTAACTCTGATGAACACTTGACAAATGTAAAATGTCAAAATACCACTATTTTCAATATGTGGTTTAAAAAGGGCCTTAGGTATTTTAATTATTTGTTAAGTTGAAAACATATTCCCCTTATTTGGCCAACTATCTTCTACATATATTCTTCTTATTTCTAATGTTTTTTGAGGTACCTACAAATTAGGCATTATGTTTCAGGTTCCGTCCCAGGGTTTCTGGATAAACCATAATATGCAGTACCTATCATAAGTATTCACCCCATTGGATGTTTTACCCTTTTATTTCTTCCATAAATCTATCATGGACAATAAAATTTGGCTTTTTATCACACAAAACTATATTGGAAAAAAAATCTTTAAAGGAACAGTAATTAGTAATGACACCAAGTGGTTAAAATCAGAACAACACATACACACTACCTTTCATGGACACCTGCCATTTACCCAATGGTTCTGCAGCTGTGAAACTCTGCTGAAGTTTTTACTTACACAGGAGAGACATATGATTTTGTATTCTGTTTTATTTCTGGTCTGGTCTGCTTGTCTCACTGGCTTCTATGTTAGCAGGCTGCTGCTCTTTTGTCAACATCAAATTCAATTCAATTAAATTCAATTTTATTTATATAGCGCCAATTCATGAAACATGTCATCTCAAGGCACTTTACAAAGTCAAAATCAGTCAGATTATACAGATTGGTCAAAAATGTCCTATATAAGGGAACCAGTTGATTACTTCAAAGTCCCGACAAGCAGCATTCACTCCTGAAGTAGCGTAGAGCTACAGGAAGAGTCGTCTGCATTGTCCATGGCTTTGCAGCAATCATTCATACTAAGCAAGCATGAAGCGACAGTGGAAAGAAAAAACACCCATTAGCGGGAAGGAAAAACCTTCAGCAGAACCGGGCTCAGTATGAACGGTCATCTGCCTCGACCGACTGGGGGTTACAGAAGACAGAGCAGAGACACAACAAGACAGACAAAAAAGCACAGAAGCACACATTGATCCAGTAATCAGTTCTACATTATATGGTAGTAACGGGTGAGCCGTCTTCTCTGGATGATGTCACAGTTTAATAGAACGTCAGACCAGGTGTGCCTACTATTAAGAAAAAGAGAGAGAGCAAAAAGTTAAAAGCTGAAATGACGACAGTCATTTCAATGTAATACAATGCAAAACTGGAGAACAGTAGACTGAAGAACAGTAGAAATCAGTAGAGTGAGAAAATTAGACCCTGATGTCCTCCAGTAGCGTATGCCTATCACAGCACAACTATAGAGGTAGCTCAGGGTAACATGAGCCACTCTAACTATAAGCTTTGTCAAAAAGGAAAGTTTTAAGATTAGTCTTGAAAATAGATAGGGTGTCTGCCTCACGGACCAAAACTGGGAGTTGGTTCCACAGGAGAGGAGCCTGATAGCTGAAGGATCTGCCTCCCATTCTACTTTTAGAGACTCTAGGAACCACCAGCAGACCTGCAGTCTGAGAGCGAAGTGCTCTGTTAGGAATATACAGGGTAATCTGAGCTCTGAAATATGATGGAGCTTGATTATTAAGGGCTTTATACGTTAGAAGGAGAATTTTAAATTATATTCTTGATTTAACAGGAAGCCAATGAAGGGAAGCTAAAATTGGAGAAATATGATCCCTCTTGTTGATTTTCATCAGAACTCTTGCCGCAGCACTTTGGATCAGCTGAAGACTTCGAACTGCATTTTGTGGACTTCCTGATAGTAAAGAATTACAATAGTCCAGCCTTGAAGTAACAAATGCATGGACTAGTTTTTCAGCATCACCCCTGGACAGAATGTTTCTAATTTTGACAATATTCCTGAGGTGAAAAAAGGAAACTCTGGAAACCTGTTTAATATGGGATTTAAATGACATGTCTTAGTCGAAAACAACACCAAGATTTTTAACTTTATTACCAGAGGCCAAGTTAATGCCATCCAGATTAAGTGATTGATTAAGAACTTTATTTTTTGAAGACTCTGGCCCAAAGATTACAACTTCTGTCTTGTCAATATTTAAATGCAGGAATTTTAAAGTCATCCAGCTTTTGATGTCATCAAGACATGACTGCAGTCGAAGTAACTGATTGGATTCATCAGGATTTATGGATAAATATAGTTGAGTGTCATCAGCATAACAGTGGAAATTAATCCCATGCTGTCTGATAATTTTGCCAATGGGAAGCATATATATAGTAAATAGAATTGGTCCAAGGACTGAACCCTGTGGTACTCCACAAGTGACCCTAGAGTTTGAGGAAGATTTATTATTAACAGGAACAAACTGGAATCTGTCCGACAGATAAGATTTAAACCAGCCTAATGCTTTTCTCTTAATCCCTACAGTATGTTGAAGTTTTTGTAGGAGAATATTGTGATCAACTGTATCAAATGCAGCACTGAGATCTAACAGGACAAGTATAGACACAAGTCCATTATCTGAGGCCATGAGAATGTCATTAGTGACCTTCATCAGAGCTGTTTCAGTGCTATGATGAGCTCTAAAGCCTGACTGAAACTCCTCAAGTAGGTCATTACTTTGTAAATGTTCACATAGTTGATTAGCAACTACTTTCTCAAGAATTTTAGATAAGAAAAGAAGATTAGATATAGGTCTGTAATTTACTAACTCATCTTGATCAAGAGATGGTTTCTTAAGTAATGGTTTAATAACAGCTACTTTAAAAGCCTGTGGTACATATCCATTTACCAAGGATAGATTAATCATGTCTAAAATAGGACCACTGATCAGAGGGAATACCTCCTTAAACAACTTGGTTGGGATTGGGTCTAACATACAGGTAGAAGGTTTAGATGAAGCTAAAATTTTAGATAGCTCAGAAAGCTCTACTGCTTTTAAACAGTTCAGACACTGCGCAGGTTCTAAAGATTCCTCCAATGCTGCCTCACTTACTGAGGACGAGGTAATCATGTTTGGGAGGATGCCAATTATTTTATTTTTAATGGAATCAATTTTATTTATGAAGAATCCCATAAAATCATTACTGCTAAGAGCTAAGGGAATGGATGGATCAACAGAGCTATGACTCTGTGTAAGTTTGGCAACTGTACTGAAGAGAAATCTAGGATTATTCTTATTCTCCTCAATTAATGATGAAAAATATGCTGCTCTAACTCTGCGAAGGGTCTTGTTATACAACAATAGACTGTCCCTCCAGATTAGGTAGGATTCCTCTTGGTGTGTAGAGCGCCATTTTCTCTCCAATTTCCTAACATTGTGCTTCAAGGAACGCAGCTCTGAATTAAACCAAGGAGCCAGCTTCCTGTGAATAATCACCTTCTTTTTCAAGGGAGCTACATTGGCTAATGCAGAACGCAATGACGAAGTCATACCGTTTACAAAGACATCTATTTGTGAATTGGAAGAAACAACATTGCTGCTATCTGCAGGGTATTTCTGCAATACTGACGATATTAAGAGGGGGACAGACTTTTTAAAGTTTGATGCAGCATTGTCCGATAAAGATCTACTATAATGGAACCCTCTTTTGGGGGTGGAGAACTCAGTTAGATTAAACTCAAATGTTATTATAAATGCTGTGCTCTGTGTTGGGAACCCTGGGAAATCTCACAAGATTGGCTAAGGAACCAGGAAGTAAATGTGGGCCATACTCTGAACCGAAGTAGTTTTGCACCATACCTCTAGGTTTAAAAGGAGAAAAATGGCACTAATGCATTGTGGATGGAGAGGATTGATAATTTATGGAGAATGTTACTTCCATCCCCAGTGACAATGAGAATGATTTGGATTGATATTATTGTTAATATCTTACTTCTAGCTCCTTTAATGCCAAAGAAAAAACAGATTTTTGCGAATTAATGTCAATGGAAAAAATATATTAAGAAATAAATGTTTGCATAATTATTCACCCCCTTTTAAATTTAATGGTCTAATCCATTCATCAACTTCAGACACAGATGTTTTATGCCTAAATCAGACACACCCACGCCACTTCATTTTACTAATTGTGAGACTATTGGCACCAACTGGATGGACATCTAATGAATTAGTCCATCCATCCATCCATCTTCTTCCACTTATCTCGGGTCGGGTCGCGGGGGTAGCAGCTTCAGTAGGGAGGCCCAGACGTCCCTCTCCCCGGCCACTTGTGCCAGCTCCTCCAGGGGAATCCCAAGGCGTTCCCAGGCCAGCCGAGAAACATAGTCCCTCCAGCGTATCCAGGGTCTCCCTCTGGGTCTCCTCCCGGTGGGACGTGCCCAGAACACCTTACCAGGGAGGCGTCCAGGAGGCGTTCTAACCAGATGCCCGAGCCACCTCAACTGGCTCCTCTCGACATGGAGGAGCAGCGGCTCTACTTTGAGTCCTTCCTGGATGACTGAGCTCCTCACCCTATCTCTAAGGGAGAGCCCAGACACACTACGGAGAAAACTCATTTTGGCCGCTTGTATCCGGGATCTCGCTCTTTTGGTCACGACCCAAAGCTCGTGACCATAGATGAGGGTAGGAACATAGATCAACCCGTAAATCGAGAGCTTTGCCTGTTGGCTCAGCTCTCTCTTTACCACAACGGATCGGTACAGCGCCCGCTTCACAGCAGACATCCACCAATCAATCTGTTGATCTCCCGCTCAATCTTCCCCTCATTTGTGAACAAGACCCCAAGATACTTAAACTCCTCCACTAGGGGCAGCACATTCTCCCCAACCCGGAGAAGGCACTCTACCCTTTTCCGGCTGAAGACCATGGTCTCAGATTTGGAGGCACTGATTTTCATCCCGGCCGCTTTATACTTGGCTGCGAACCGCTCTAGTGAGAGCTGCAGATCACGCCCTGATGAAGCCAATAGGACCACGTCATCTGCGAATAGCAGAGACGCGATCCTAAGGTCACCAAAACGGATCCCCTCGACACCTTGGCTGCGCCTAGAAATTCTGTCCATAAAAGTTATGAACAGAATCGGTGACAAAGGGCAACCTTGGCGGAGTCCAATTCTCACCGGAAGCGAGTCCGACTTACTGCCGGCAATGCGGACAAGACTCTGACACCGGTCGTACAGAGACCTAGCAGCCCTTATTGCAAGCGGTCTGCCTGCCGTTGTTCACTTCAGTCAGATTGAATTGCTACAACTTCACACAATCTGATTTTTGGTCGGATGCCAATTTTCTGGTGGGCTTTAGAAATAGGATGAGGAGGTCTGTTATCCAGGGGGAGGGACCCAAAGTAGAGTGGCTGCTTCTCAAAATCACAGGGAGTCAGTTGACCCCCTGAGCTTGTCTCACTGGGAGGAGACCCTGGGCAAGACCTAGAACTCGCTGGAGGGACTATATATCCTGTATGGCCTGGGAACAACTAAGATTCTTCCAGAATGAGCTGGACGATGTCGTTAGTGAGAAGGATGTCTTGTTTTTTTTCTCCTGGACCGGTTACCGCTGTGACAAGATTTTGGATAAGTTGAAGGCAATGGATAGATGATGACTGGGTGCACCAACAAAGACTGAATGCTGGAACCAAATTTGTTTCTAAAAAGTTTTAGGGTGAAGGCGCAGTGATGGTGCAGGGCAGAGCTAGCATGTTTGGAGCCTTGATGCGGTCGTCTCAGGCTCAGACTTTGGTCCGTGGAACTTTGCTGCATATCTTTCCCATTCCTTCCAGGCCCATTTCATATCAGTTTTCTGTCAAATAAAATCCACTAGATGTCCCGCTGTCTCCACATACCTGACCTAAATAAACTGGTGAATAACATGCCTCTGCAGCTCTTGGTGGCTGCTGATAAGGTCATGCAATCATTTGATTCAGTTGTGGAGTAAAGAAACGTGTAAAACATGCAGGACAGTTCGTCCTGAGTACCAGTGTTAAGGAACCCTGCATTAAGGGTTGGAACAAGTTCTGAAATGATTTATGGTATTTTACATAAGAAAAACCTGATATTATAATCTGGGGCTGTGAACTCTTTATGTCTGCAGTTTATTTTTTGATAGGAATGAGAAGCATGAGATGTTAAAATTAGTAGAAACACCAAATATTGTGTCATACAACATGATGATAATGACAGAGGGTGGGAAAGGGAGGGTGTTAAGCAAAGGACAAAAAGGTTATAGGAGGTAAAGGAGGAGGGATGAAAAAATAAACAATACAAAGAGAGAGGGAGCAGAGAAATCTAAAGGAGTTTCCCAGATAGATGCAGCAGAGAATAAGCAGTTTAGCTGACATAAAAGTCAGTAGCGTGAATCATCAATCTTGAATAGAACATAGCGAGGTTTGTAAGGTTCAGACAGCTTTGTGAAATCAGCAGCTTTACATGTGCTCCATCCTAAAAGATGGACAATCTGGAAAGAGTTGAACTCTGCTATCCTCAGTACCTGAACCAATCCTGCAGCGGACTGAAGAGACCTCGCTCTGAGGCCGTCCTACTCTACACACTACTCTCCTCCATCACCGTGTCCACTGTTGTTCTGAACCTGCTGGTGATCATCTCCATATCCTACTTCAGACAGCTGCAGACCCCTACCAACATGCTGCTGCTCTCCTTGGCCACCTCGGACCTCCTGGTGGGGCTGCTGGTGATGCCGGTGGAAGCGATGCGGTTCATTGAGCCCTGCTGGCTGCTGGGTGATGTCATGTGCGCTCTGTCTTACATTGTCGGCTTCACTCTCATCTCAGCCTCTGTGGGAAACATGGTGCTCATATCGATAGATCGCTACGTAGCCATATGTTATCCCCTGCAGTACCCCACAAAAATCACTCGCAGTAGAATTGAAGTGTCTGTGAGCCTGTGCTGGGCCTGCTCTCTTCTTCATAACAGCTTCCTCCTAAAGGACCACCTTAGGCAGCCGGACAGATACCACTCATGCTATGGGGAGTGTCTGGTGGTCATCAGCTACATCTCTGGAACCATCGACCTTGTGTTCACTTTTATTGTGCCTTGCTCGGTTATTGTCATTCTGTACATGAGAGTGTTTGTGGAGGCAATTTTGCAGGCACGGGCCATGCAGTCTCACGTTGCAGCTGTCACAGTCACCACAGTTAGAGTCACAGCAAAGAAATCTGAGAAGAAAGCAGCCAGGACTCTTGGTATCATTATCTTCATGTTTTTGATAACTTTCTGTCCGTATTACTACCCGTCTCTTGCAGGACAAGACCTTTCCAATAATGCTTCATCTTGGGCTATTGTGTGCTGGGTGGTGTTTTTAAATTCCTGTTTGAACCCACTCGTATATGCTTTTTTCTATCCCTGGTTCAGAAAAAGTATTTCTTTAATTGTCACCCTGAAGATCCTAAAGCAGGACTGCTCTCAGGCAAACATACTTTAAACATGACTGAAATGAAACTGTAGGCTGACAGAAGAAACTTAACAAGCAGAATTGTAACACATCTGTCCATGTGAGTGAGCACTGCCTAGCTGATCTGTAAGAAAGTTATCTGCAGCAAGAACAGGGCAGTTTGGACAGGAAAGTTATGACAATACTAAGTTTTGTATTGAATGTTTTATGTATCATGATAATTATCATGATACAGTTTAAAATCCTCAATTCAGTTTCTAAGATAGCATGTTTCAATAAAAACTTTAAATAAGGAATTTAACTAATGAACTTTGTTTATAAAATATGCCATGAACAATTCACACAACTCCCTTAAGCTTTGTATGATATTACTGATTACAAGTAAAGAGTAAAAAGGAAGGCCTTTCTCCACAAGCAATATTTTGAACTAAAAGGTTGTGTTGTTTAACGATGCAGACACAGTATTTTTTGATACATGCGTATTAAAATGCAAATCAAGTAAAAACAACTGGCTGCAATCTCTTGTTCAAAAGTTCTTGATTTATCGTAATTATGCAATGCCTGATGTGCCACATGTATTGTCTGTCTTTATGGAAAGTTAAAGCAAAGCTTTTATCATTGTTGTCCTATTCTATCAATTACAAAATATTGTAATTGATTTATTGCCATTCACAAAACAGGCAAAATGTATCAGCTTTAACTTCATCAATATAAGAACAGACTGTTTTCCCTCACGTAATTATCATGTCAAAAAACAAATTGAAATGTTTGTTTCTAAGTTTGTTGTTTTTTTTGTATAAAATTCTTATTTCTAGCTCTAGATTAGAAAACAGTTGGTATCTGTAGCTTGTCTGCCTTTGATTGGTAATGATGATCTGCTCTCTCTGAATGCACTGAACCAGTCAGAACAACTGGTGTTTCCTCGACTAATTCATAAAAGCAGTGAAAGTGTTCAAACTGGTTGCCATGGAAAAGTTTTTCCCAATTTTATAGGAATAAGACAAGAGTTTTATTTTGGAAGGGCGTCACTCAACACGGGCTCCTCTCACACAAGACAATGTAAAGAAAAAGTCATGTTCAAAGAACCCCTGATAAACAGATACACCTGACGCATTCAAATGCCATCTCATAAATACACCCCCTCCAAAAAATAAGCATGTGTTAACATGTAAGCAGGATGTTAACATGTAGTCTGACTCCAACAACGTCAGTGTCATAATATTATTGTATTATAGCCCAGGGATTCCCAAACTTTTCTGTTCCACAGCCCCCTAAACTAAATTAGTTTCTAGCCTCGGACCCTTTTTGCAAACCCAAAGACAATACTGGAAAATATGTAAAGAAAAATTGTTTGGAAAAATGTTTTTCAAATGTTTTTCTTACTTTTATTCACTATTCAATAAGTATTACATTTGATTTGCATCTGAATATTAACTAGCATATTTTCAACAATATGTTCCCAGTGAATAACACATTTTTCAAATAACTGTTGAAGATAAGAAGAGAACTAAAGAAATCAAACCTCTGTAAAATATGTGGAGTGGGAGGGGAGGGTTTAATGTCTTTCAGTGCCATACACAAGCCATTGTCCAAAAGTAAACATGGTCTTTGCTTTGTTTTGAGGCTGTTGAAGTTGAAAAGCCAGACTCACACAAGTAGGTTGTTGCAAAAGGGAGATGACATTTCAGTGCCCTGTCAGCCAAGTGTCAGGTATGTGGTTCAGGGCAGCAGAGGTGTGGTGTTATTATTCCTACCTTTCTCCTGCAGGTGGATGCTGGTAGCAGGTGTTTCCCATTACCACCACTCGAGAACATAATTTAAGGTGACAGGAGACAGATGGAGGGCAATAGAGCATTAGTTGTTTTAGATTCCTACACACACATTATTTTAATGTACATTAGACTAGGTAATCTAAGCCTATATGCTATTATGGTCAAATCCATCCACACTCACTACCCGCCTGAAGGTCTTCTACTTGTAACTATGCGTAACGGATAATCCATCGATCAAAAGTTACCAACCCCTAGTCACAGTAGGGGAGGTTTCAGGCCCGGGTCCGTTCTTCGTACGTCGCTAACTCAGTTAGCTGGATTTGATTGTTGACGATTTGGCATGATCTTGGATCGTTTGGTTCTTCGAAACTCATCCTGGACTTGTTTTCATAGCAACATGTGCGCAAGCTTAAACCTGCTCGAGAGCAGGCTTATTTCATGTAAACAGGATTAGATCACAGCTTTACAAGTGGAGGAGATAGGGAAGTCTGTCCAGCCAGTGCACTTGGACCACCTAGTGGCAGAGGACGGGACAACACCATTTTTTAATGTTTAATAAAAGACGAAACAAATAATGCTTAGTTCCTGTCGTTTTATTTAAACAATTTTTTTATAAAGAAAAGCCAGCAAGTCATCATTTGATTGCAATAACACATAGTTATGTAAATTTAGCAATACTGTCAAATGGTTTATTAGAACTTACTCTGAAGGTCCTTTTGAAGCAACTCGATCTCTAATGCAATTTTTCTCTTTTTCAAGTTGTGGAGTTCAATTTCTCCTCTTAATTTGTGTTTCAGGTCAAAATACTAAATTTTTTGTTGAAGATGCCGTTTATATAGGGAACGGATGGCACTATGTGTCATTTTCTGAAAGAAAAAGAAAGGGTGAAACATGCCTCATGCAACAAAAGTAAAAATAACCTGTTTTTTTTCAGCCTTTTTGTTGGTGGCTGTTATAAACACACAACCATATCATTTAACAGTGGCCTTTAAAAAGAGGAAAAAGTGGCTTTTTAAAATATAGTATAATAATTAAAGGCTACCATTTTGTAGAATATTCTTGGATCTCACTTTTTTCCCCCAAGTTCTAGTGGGTCCGGTAGAGGCTCTGACATAAAAGAATAAATTAAATATGAAATTATTAAAAAGCAAAAATACATACTGTAGAAAGTGATAGAAACTTCTACCTTGGACATTATTTACGCATTAATTTGTCTGCTACTTTTTGCCAGCCCTCTCTCCTGGCTTTAGCAGACTTTGAGGTGTTCCCTGTCATTTTAATTAATGACTCAAATTTGGCATAACCTTCCATTAAAAGCTCGTGTTCTGCTTGGGAGAAAAACTGTGGGCGTTCTTTGTTCATGCTGAACAGCCAATAGCAGCGTTGCTGATCATTGTTTCTACTATCGATACATTTCCCCTTTTAAACAAACGCATGAACGCGCAGTTGTCTCAGATAACTCAATCCAGCCATACTAATCATAAACAACAGGTGTGTTCGAAGAACCCAATTAGCCGGATCATGATTAGCCGGATGAAATCATCTTGGATGTGTCATTTGATCTCGGATGTTTTAAGCAACGTACGAAGAACGGGCCCCAGGCTGAACCTTTCTCAGTGGAAAAGACCATTTCATCTAAGAAGCAGGGACAACTATTAGAGGCTCCAGGGAGTTCCCGCACTGAGCCAATATAAGCCCAAAAACCCCGTGTTGAATCTAATAATTACCATTACCATCTAATTTTTAAGGATCTTCCAGAACTATTTAAGCATTCCATCAAGTTAATTTTATTTATAATTCCATTTTCTCAGTGCAGTTAAGTAATGTACATAATTGTTTCAATGCCAGCTGTTAAAAAAAACTCATTGCTTAAATTGGCCACATGTACAACAGCCAATTTGCAGTTTATACCAGTTTTACATTTGAGGGCAAAATTACCTGCCTTCTTACACATCATCATTCTAAAAAAAATTACAATTCTTGCAAAAAATTATTTCACGGTATGTTTCAATCTTAGCGGTTATAGAACAGTTACACTTTTTTTTTTCCCCAGTGTCCTGTCTAGCAATGTGGCAATAAGAATTGATGTCTTAATGCCAAATAGAGCTCGACAGATTTTACTTTCACAAGTGGAGCAAACAGCTTTCGCCATAATGCTCCGCTTGATATGTGCATGTAAATAGCTTTATTGTGATTCCTGCAGGGAGGATTTCCAATTATATGGACACTACAATGGGAAAGTATAGAGAGTAAAAGAAAAACAAGAAGAGAGGAAAAAAAAGAAAGAAGAGGTGAAAGAAAGAAGAGATAAAAGGAAGAGAAGAACAGTTACACTTTTTTGAATAAGAATTTTGCCAAACAGGTCATGTTGTAAATTGTTCATTTAACCCTTTCTGTAGTTTTATCACACTAAAGGAATCGCACCTTAATTACAGAAAAATACAATGTAAAATGGTTCTTTTTAGTTACCAAGTCTAAGGTTTAGCTTTTAACACAGATCATGATTAATTTAGAGTGAATTAACCTTTCTGTTATTTAGTATTATTACTCAACTGAATATTAGTTTTATCCAGATTACATCAGAGGTGGAGACCAAGTAACTGTTTTGCAGGTCTGAAGTCTTTATCCTAAAGTCCCAAGTCAAGTCTCAAGTCAAAACAGGTATTTCTCAAGTCAAGTCCCAAGTCTGAAATTTTTAATTTCGAGTCGTTTCAAGTGTTTAATAATGTTAAAATACATGTTAGATGTAAAGAGCCTGTGTTCTTAAATCAGTATTTATTTCAAAAACGTGATGAAACCAGTACAACTGACCTTACAAAATACTAAAATTTAACTTAGCTTTGAGAACAGTCAACTAAATTTTTCCAGAATATTCAGTGAAAAACTTAACAGCAGAACTTCATATTCAGACCCAAACAAAATTATTCTTGGGAGCTTTTGCTTTTCCTTATTTTTAACTGGTTATTTTGACTGGCTGTGCTGCATGTACACATACGTACAGAGTGGAGTAAAGAGTGAGATGGTCTACGTTTGTAGACACTGACTGACTGAAATGAATTAATGGTGTGCATGTTTTAAATGATGTCTTAAACTTTAGATTTTGGGTAAAATATCAAGTCTTTTCAAGAAAACAGGTTCAAGTCCAATTCAAGTCTTGAGTCATTGGTGTTAAAGTCCAAGTGAAGTCACAAGTCTCTGAACACTTTTTCAAGTCAAGTCTAAAGTCATAAAATAATTGACTCGAGTTTGACTCAAGTCCAAGTCATGTGACCCGAGTCCCCACCTCTGTTACCTGACACTTTCACATTCCACACAGCTTGTTAAAGATCTCTATTAAATGCAGGGTTGTTACTAATTGCAGTAAATAAGGTTTATTAAAAATAAAACACATTTATCCATCCTTTGGGTGTCCATCCTTTGAAATTTGTCATACCCTTTTATCCCTACAAATTAAACACATTTATTATTTCTTGCTACTGAGCTGTGGTATGTGTGTCATGAGGCCAATTTACCTTTCAAAACTCCTCTATTTTCCTCTCAGAGCTGTGAGCTGGTCAGTGCTGCAGTCCAGTTTGGTTTTCTCCACCCTTTTTCTTCCATTTCATGTTTTGCAAAATACAACTACTTTATACAAGCAGGCAATCCCAGTAAAATGCTGGTAGGTGAGTGCACATCATATCAAATAGATAAAGTAGTAAAATGACTTGCGAGTAAAAGTAAATAAGCAAATCAAAATAATGATGAGGATCTAAATCAGGTGCGTTCAAATATTGTGATGCTGTATGATAATCAATTTTGCTAAGTTTTATCATCATGACATTTCTTAATCCAGTCTAATTGATTAATTTCTCTCCTTTGATACTAGGAGTGCATTTTTGTTATTTATTTTTCTTGTACCATCAACCAATCACAGCTCTTAAAAGACAGCGTGACATGCTTATAAGCTAAGACTCCTAGGCAGAAATTTTTAGGTTAAGATAGGAGTTCTATGAGAATCTTTATGAATATGGGCACTGAACAATAAACTAGACTGGAGTCATAACACTGATGCTCTTTACAAGAAGGGTCTGTCAGAGCAGACTCTATTTGCTGAGGAGACTTTAGAAGTGCACTTCTAAAGACCTTCTTTGACTCTGTGGCAGCATCAGCCATCTTCTATGGTGTGGTTTGTTGGAGCTGCAGCTTATCTGTAGCTGAGATGAAGTGACTGGAGAAACTCATTAAAACGGCTAACTCTGGCCTGGAATGCCCTCTGGACTCAGTGCAGGTAGTGGAAGACAGAAGGACCGTCCGTCCGTCTGTCTGTTTTCTTGCGTTTATCTGGGGACGGGTCGCGGGGGTAGCAGCTTCAGTAAAGAGGCCCAGATGTTCCTCTCCCCGGCCACTTGGGCCAGCTCCTCCAGGGGAATCCCAAGGCGTTCCCAGGCCAGCCGAGAAACATAGTCCCTCCAGCGTATCCAGGGTCTCCCTCTGGGTCTCCTCCCGGTGGGACGTGCCCAGAACACCTCACCAGGGAGGCGTCCAGGAGGCATTCTAACCAGATGCCCGAGCCACCTCAACTGGCTCCTCTCGACGTGGAGGAGCAGCGGCTCTACTTTGAGTCCTTCCTGGATGACTGAGCTCCTCACCCTATCTCTAAGGGAGAGCCCAGACACACTACGGAGAAAACTCATTTCGGCCGCTTGTATCCGGGATCTCGCTCTTTCGGTCACGACCCAAAGCTTGTGACCATAGATGAGGGTAGGAACGTAGATCAACCCGTAAATCGAGAGCTTTGCCTGTTGGCTCAGCTCTCTCTTTACCACAACGGATCGGTACAGCGCCCGCTTCACAGCCGACATCCACCAATCAATCTGTTGATCTCCCGCTCAATCTTCCCCTCATTTGTGAACAAGACCCCAAGATACTTAAACTCCTCCACTAGGGGCAGCACATTCTCCCCAACCCGGAGAAGGCACTCTACCCTTTTCCGGCTGAAGACCATGGTCTCAGATTTGGAGGCACTGATTTTCATCCCGGCCGCTTTATACTTGGCTGCGAACCGCTCTAGTGAGAGCTGCAGATCACGCCCTGATGAAGCCAATAGGACCACGTCATCTGCGAATAGCAGAGACGCGATCCTAAGGTCACCAAAACGGATCCCCTCAACACCTTGGCTGCGCCTAGAAATTCTGTCCATAAAAGTTATGAACAGAATCGGTGACAAAGGGCAACCTTGGCGGAGTCCAATTCTCACCGGAAGCGAGTCCGACTTACTGCCGGCAATGCGGACAAGACTCTGACACCGGTCGTACAGAGACCTAGCAGCCCTTATTGCAAGCGGTCTGCCTGCCGTTGTTCACTTCAGTCAGATTGAATTGCTACAACTTCACACAATCTGATTTTTGGTCGGATGCCAATTTTCTGGTGGGCTTTAGAAATAGGATGAGGAGGTCTGTTATCCAGGGGGAGGGACCCAAAGTAGAGTGGCTGCTTCTCAAAATCACAGGGAGTCAGTTGACCCCCTGAGCTTGTCTCACTGGGAGGAGACCCTGGGCAAGACCTAGAACTCGCTGGAGGGACTATATATCCTGTATGGCCTGGGAACAACTAAGATTCTTCCAGAATTAGCTGGACGATGTCGTTAGTGAGAAGGATGTCTTGTTTTTTTTCTCCTGGACCGGTTGCCGCTGTGACAAGATTTTGGATAAGTTGAAGGCAATGGATAGATGATGACTGGGTGCACCAACAAAGACTGAATGCTGGAACCAAATTTGTTTCTAAAAAGTTTTAGGGTGAAGGCGCAGTGATGGTGCAGGGCAGAGCTAGCATGTTTGGAGCCTTGATGCGGTCGTCTCAGGTTCAGACTTTGGTCCGTGGAACTTTGCTGCATATCTTTCCCATTCCTTCCAGGCCCATTTCATATCAGTTTTCTGTCAAATAAAATCCACTAGATGTTCCGCTGTCTCCACATACCTGACCTAAATAAACTAGTGAATAACATGCCTCTGCAGCTCTTGGTGGCTGCTGATAAGGTCATGCAATCATTTGATTCAGTTGTGGAGTAAAGAAACGTGTAAAACATGCAGGACAGTTCGTCCTGAGTACCAGTGTTAAGGAACCCTGCATTAAGGGTTGGAACAAGTTCTGAAATGATTTATGGTATTTTACATAAGAAAAACCTGATATAATCTGGGGCTGTGAACTCTTTACGTCTGCAGTTTATTTTTTGATAGGAATGAGAAGCATGAGATGTTAAAATTAGTAGAAACACCAAATATTGCGTCATACAACATGATGATAATGACAGAGGGTGGGAAAGGGAGGGTGTTAAGCAAAGGACAAAAAGGTTATAGGAGGTAAAGGAGGAGGGATGAAAAAATAAACAATACAAAGAGAGAGGGAGCAGAGAAATCTAAAGGAGTTTCCCAGATAGATGCAGCAGAGAATAAGCAGTTTAGCTGACATAAAAGTCAGTAGCGTGAATCATCAATCTTGAATAGAACATAGCGAGGTTTGTAAGGTTCAGACAGCTTTGTGAAATCAGCAGCTTTACATGTGCTCCATCCTAAAAGATGGACAATCTGGAAAGAGTTGAACTCTGCTATCCTCAGTACCTGAACCAATCCTGCAGCGGACTGAAGAGACCTCGCTCTGAGGCCGTCCTACTCTACACACTTTTCTTCTCCATCACCGTGTCCACTGTTGTTCTGAACCTGCTGGTGATCATCTCCATATCCTACTTCAGACAGCTGCAGACCCCTACCAACATGCTGCTGCTCTCCTTGGCCACCTCAGACCTCCTGGTGGGGCTGCTGGTGATGCCGGTGGAAGCGATGCGGTTCATTGAGCCCTGCTGGCTGCTGGGTGATGTCATGTGCGCTCTGTGTTACATTGTCGGTTTCACTCTCACCTCAGCCTCTGTGGGGAACATGGTGCTCATATCGATAGATCGCTACGTAGCCATATGTTATCCCCTGCAGTACCCCACAAAAATCACTCGCAGTAGAATTGAAGTGTCTGTGAGCCTGTGCTGGGCCTGCTCTCTTCTTCATAACAGCTTCCTCCTAAAGGACCACCTTAGACAGCCGGACAGATACCACTCATGCTATGGGGAGTGTCTGATGGTCATCAGCTACATCTCTGGAACCATCGACCTTGTGTTCACTTTTATTGTGCCTTGCTCGGTTATTGTCATTCTGTACATGAGAGTGTTTGTGGAGGCAATTTTGCAGGCACGGGCCATGCAGTCTCACGTTGCAGCTGTCACAGTGGGCGCAATTAGAGTCACAGCAAAGAAATCTGAGAAGAAAGCAGCCAGGACTCTCGGTATCATTATCTTCATGTTTTTGATGACTTTCTGTCCGTATTACTACCCGTCTCTTGCAGGACAAGACCTTTCCAATAATGCTTCATCTTGGGCTATTGTGTCCTGGATGGTGTTTTTAAATTCCTGTTTGAACCCACTCGTATATGCTTTTTTCTATCCCTGGTTCAGAAAAAGTATTTCTTTAATTGTCACCCTGAAGATCCTAAAGCAGGACTGCTCTCAGGCAAACATACTTTAAACATGACTGAAATGAAACTGTAGACTGGGAGAAGAAACTTAACAAGCAGAATTGTAACACATCTGTCCATGTGAGTGAGCGCTGCCTCGCTGATCTGTAAGAAAGTTATCTGCAGCAAGAACAGGGTAGTTTGGACAGGAAAGTTATGACAATACTAAGTTTTGTATTGAATGTTTTAGATAATTATCATGATACAGTTTAAAATCCTCAATTCAGTTTCTAAGATATCATCTGTTTCAATAAAAACTTTAAATAAGGAATTTAATTTATGAACTTTGTTTATAAAATATGCCATGAACAATTTACACAATTCCCTTAAGCTTTGTATGATATTACTGATTACAAGTAAAGAGTAAAAAAGAAGGCCTTTCTCCACAAGCAATATTTTGAACTAAAAGGTTGTGTTGTTTAACGATGCAGACACAGTATTTTTTGATACATGCGTATTAAAATGCAAGTCAAGTAAAAACAGCTGGCTGCAATCTCTTGTTCAAAAGTTCTTGATTTATTGTAATTATGCAATGCCTAATTACAATAAATCGCTGCACCAATCCGCCTGTCGATCTCCCGCTCCATCTTCCGCTCATTTGTGAACAAGACCCCAAGATACTTGAACTCCTCAACTAGGGCAGCACATCCTCCCCAACCCGGAGAAGGCAATCTACCCTTTTCCGGCTCAAGACCATGGTCTCGGATTTGGAGGCATTGATTTTCATCCCGGCCGCTTTGCACTCGGCTGCAAACCGCTCTAGTGAGAGCTGTAGATCATACCCTGATGAAACAATAGGACCACGTCATCCGCGAATAGCAGAGACACAATCCTAAGGCCACCAAAACGGCTCCCCTCAACACCTTGGCTGCGCCTAGAAATTCTGTTCATTAAAGTTATGAACAGAATCGGTGACAAGGGGCAACCTTGGCGGAGTCCAACTCTCACCGGAAACGAGTCTGACTTACTGCCGGCAATGCGGACCAGACTCTGACACGGGTCGTACAGAGACCTGACAGCCCTTATTAAAGGGCCCGGTACTCCATACTCCCGGAGTACCCTCCCAGGATCCCTTGGGGGACACGGTTGAATGCCTTCTCCAGATCCACAAAGCACATGTAGACCGGTTGGGCAAACTCCCATGCCCCTCCAGGATCCTGCTGAGGGTGTAGAGCTGATCCAGTGTCCCACGGCCAGGACAAAAACCACACTGCTCTTCCTGAATCCGAAATTTGACTATCCGACGGACCCTCTTTTCCAGAACCCCTGAATAGACCTTACCAGGGAGGCTTAAGAGTGTGATTCCTCTGTAGTTGGAACACACCCTCCGGTCCCCCTTTTCAAATAGGGGGACCACCACCCCAGCCTGCCAATTCAGGGGAACTGCCCCCGATGTCCACGCAATGCTGCAGAGCCGCGTTAACCAACACAGCCCCACAGCATCCAGAGCCTTAAGGTACTCAGGGTGAATCTCATCCACCCCCGGGGCTTTGCCACCGAGGAGCTTTTTAACAACCTCGGCAACCTCAGCACCAGAGATGGGAGAACCCGACCCAGCGTCCTCAGGCTCTGCTTCCGCAAAGGTAAAAAGTGTTGGTGGGATTAAGGAGGTCTTCGAAGTATTCCGCCCACCGACGCACAGCGTCCCCAGTCGAGGTCAGCAGCACACCACCCCTACTGTAAACAGTGTTGGTACTGCACTGCTTCCCCCTCCTGAGACGCCGGATAGTGGACCAGAATCGCTTCGAAGCCGTATGGAAGTCTTTCTCCATGGCCTCTCCGAACTTTTCCCACGCCCGAGTTTTTGCCTCGGTGACCAGCCGAGCCACCTGCCGCTTCTACTGCTGGTACACATCTGCTGCTTCCGGAGTCCCAGAGGCCAATAAAGCCTGACAGGACTCCTTCTTCAGCTTGACGGCTTTCCTCACCACTGGTGTCCACCAGCGTGTTCGAGGGTTGCCGGCGCGACATGCACTGACAACCTTGTGGCCACAGCTCTGACTAGCCGCCTCAACAATAGAGGCGCGGAACATGGTCCATTCAGACTCAATGTCCTCCGCCTCCCTCAGGACGTGTTCAAAGTTCTCCCGGAGGTGGGAGTTAAAGCTCCGTCTCACAGGGGACTCTGCCAGACGTTCCCAGCAAACCCTGACAATACGTTTGGGCCTGCCAGGTCTGACCGGCTTCCTCCCCCACCATCAGAGCCAACTCAGCACCAGGTAGTGGTCGGTGGAGAGCTCCACCCCTCTCTTCACCCGAGTGTCCAAGACATGCGGCCACAGATCAGATGAAACGACAACAAAGTCAATCATTGAACTGCGGCCTAGGGTGTCCTGGTGCCAAGAGCACATGTGGACACCCTTATGCTTGAACATGGTGTTTGTGATGGACAATCCATGACAAGCACAGAAGTCCAAAAACAGAACACCACACGAGTTCAGATCAGGTGGGCCATTCCCCCCAACCACGCCCCTCCAGGTCCCACTGTCATTGCCCACATGAGCGTTGAAGTCCCCCAGCAAAACGAGGGAGTCCCTAGGAGGGGCACTCTCCAGTACCCCTTCAAGGACTCCAAAAACGGTGGGTAATCTGAACTGCCGTTTGGTGCATAAGCACAAACAACAGTCAGAACCCGTCCCCCCACACAAATGCGGAGGGAGGCCACCCTCTCGTTTACCGGGGGGAACCCCAACGTGCAGGCACCAAGATGAGGGGCAACAAGTATGCCCACCCCAGCTCAGCGCCTCTCACCAGGGGCAACTCCAGAGTGGAAGAATGTCCAGCCCCTCTCGAAGAGACTGGTTCCAGAGCCAGAGCGGTGCGTCGAGGTGAGTCCGACTATCTCTAGTTGGAACCTCTCAACCTCGCGCACGAGCTCAGGCTCCTTCCCCACCAGAAAGGTGACATTCCACGTCCCAAGAGCCAGCTTTTGCAGCCGAGGATCTGAACGCCAAGGTCCCCGTCCTCTACTGCCACCCGTTGCACAATGCACCCGACCCCTTTGGCCCCTCCGACAGGTGGTGAGCCCATCGGAAGGGGGACCCATGTCGCCTCTTCGGGCTGAGCCCGGCCGGGCTCCATGGGTAAAAGCCCGGCCACCAGATGCTCGCCAACGTGCCCCACCTCCAGGCCTGGCTCCAGAGTGGGGCCCCGGTGACCCGCGTCTGGGCGAGGGAACACGATATCCATTAATGTTTCTCATCATAAGGGGGTTTTGTGCTGCTCTTTGTCTGGTCCCTCACCTGGGACCTGTCTGCCTTGGGTGACCCTACTAGGGGCTTAAAGCCTCTACAGGGTCTTTTGGGTAGGGTTTGAGTGTCCCAAGGATCATTGGGACACTCAATCCCCTCCACCACGGTAAGGTGGCAGCCCAGGGAGGGTCCTTTCTTACAGAAGGACCGTAAGAAAAATAACATCACTGATGGACAATGTCTCCCACCCAGTGCATGGAGCTGGTACAGAGCTGAAGAGCTCTTTTAGTGAGAGGCTGCTGCATCCTAGATGCTTCCTTCACCCCAGTTGCTGTTAGACTATTAAATCTTTGCTGCTCACAACAAACTCTGTGTTTACGAGCATGCTAGTGGTGCCACATGTTCATGATCTGACCCAGAATCATGTACATGGTCTCTCAGATGCTAATGTCCATTTGCACACTTTTTAGCTTCTCCGGGAATGTTTTTACAATCATGTATATTACAGTTTTCTTACATAGTTGTATAAATCAGCTGCCATCTTTCTTCTATTTTGACTTGGACATTGTATTTGTACTTGGATATGCTGTATTATCTATTTATAGTTGTGCAGTATTTTTCCATTTCTGATAAGTTTGTTCTCTTCTGCTGTACATCTTAACTATAAATGTAACATTTTTCATATTCATTATTTTTGTAAATTTGGTGTCTTTTGTCTACATGTGTTTTTGCAGTCATGTCCAAATTGTCCCCTTGGTGGACAACAAAGGTTTTTCTAGTCTAAAAATGGCAAGAAACACTAAATCTTGCATCATACAACATAACAGGAGAAGGTGGGAAAGGGAGGAGTTAAAGTGAAAGAAAAAATGGTAATAGGAGGAGGAGGGATGACAAAATATGAGAGGGAGCAGAGAAATCTAATGGAGTTTCCCACACAGACGCAGCAGAGGATAAGGAGCTTAGCAGGCATAAAAAGTAGAGAGAATCATTATTCATAAATAAGACAGCGAGGTTTGTATGGTTCAGACAGCTTTGTGAAATCAGCAGCTCTACATGTGCTCCATTCTTAAAGATGGACAACGTGGAAAGAGTTGAACTCTGCTATCCTCAGTACCTGAACCGATCCTGCAGCGGACTGAAGAGACCTGGCTCTGAGTCTGTCCTACTCTACACACTACTCTCCTCCATCACCGTGTCCACTGTTGTTCTGAACCTGCTGGTGATCATCTCCATATCCTACTTCAGACAGCTGCAGACCCCTACCAACATGCTGCTGCTCTCCTTGGCCACCTCAGACCTCCTGGTGGGGCTGCTGGTGATGCCGGTGGAAGCGATGCGGTTCATTGAGCCCTGCTGGCTGCTGGGTGATGTCATGTGCGCTCTGTCTTACATTGTCGGCTTCACTCTCACCTCAGCCTCTGTGGGGAACATGGTGCTCATATCGATAGATCGCTACGTAGCAATATGTTATCCCCTGCAGTACCCCACAAAAATCACTCGCAGTAGAATTGAAGTGTCTGTGAGCCTGTGCTGGGCCTGCTCTCTTCTATATAATGGCCTCATCCTAAAGGACCACCTTAGGCAGCCGGACAGATACAATTCATGCTATGGGGAGTGTCTGGTGGTCATCAGCTACATCTCTGGAACCATCGACCTTGTGTTCACTTTTATTGTGCCTTGCTCGGTTATTGTCATTCTGTACATGAGAGTGTTTGTGGAGGCGGTGTCGCAGGCACGGGCCATGCAGTCTCACGTTGCAGCTGTCACAGTCACCACAGTTAGAGTCACAGCAAAGAAATCTGAGAAGAAAGCAGCCAGAACTCTTGGTATCATTATCTTCATGTTTCTGATGACTTTCTGTCCGTATTACTACCCGTCTCTTGCAGGACAAGACATCTCCAATAATGCTTCATCTTGGGCTATTGTGTCCTGGATGGTGTATTTTAATTCCTGTTTGAACCCACTTGTATATGCTTTTTTCTATCCCTGGTTCAGAAAAAGTATTTCTTTAATTGTCACCCTGAAGATCCTAAAGCAGGACTGCTCTCAGGCAAACATACTTTAAACATGACTGACATGAAACTGTAGACTGGGAGAAGAAACTTAACAACCAGAATAGTAACTAATTTCTACATGTGAGTGAGCGCTGCCTAGCTGATCTATAAGAAAGTTATCTGCAGCTCAAATAGGGCGATTTGGACAGGAAAGTTACAACACATTGTTTTGTATTGAACGCAAGTTTAGATAATTATACTTGTTTTAAATCGCCAATCCAGTTTCTAAGATAGCATCTGTTTAAATAAAACCTGAACATAAGGAATTTAACTAATGAACTTTATAAAATATGCCATGAACAAAGCACACCAGTCCGTTATGCATTGTGGGAATTTACTAATTACATGTGAACAGTAAAAAAGAAAAAAAAAGAAAAAAAGAAAAAAAAAAGAAGCACTTTCTCCACAAGCAAGATTTTTTTAACTAAAAAGTTGTTTTAACAGTGCAGATACTGTATGTTTCAATACATGCATAAAAAAATGCTTATCAAGTAAAAACAACTGGCTGGAATCTCTTGTCCAAAAATGATTTATTTAAGGTACCAAAATAATGCCAGATGGGACACACGTATTGTCTGTCTTAGTGAAATTTAAATTTAAAAACTTGTGTCACTGTGCAAATATTTCTGGACCTAACTGTATTTTAATTTAAACTAAAATACGAGAGGGGTACCTCTGAACAGTTAAACACAAATAATTGTATACTAATCTGCTGTCTGTATCATATTATTATTGTATACTATACCTTTGTGGCCTGGCCACTGTTTAATAGATTCTAAGCTCCATGAGATTTTTCAAAGGATAAAATAATGAAAGCTAACCAAAAGAAAAAAAGATCGCACAAAAAAGAACTTATCACTCCTTGTACAGCATAAACAACTGATCTCTTTATTTAATTAAGTCATTTAGTTTTAAGCCAGTCATTTCTTTCAGTTCTGTATGTTCACATAACTTGTAAACAACACTATGTAATGTAACATATACACACATATATATATACACACACATATATATATATATATATATATATATATATATATATATATATATATATATATATATATATATATATATATATATATATATATATATATATATATATATATATATATATATATATATATATGTATATACTACAAGAAGTCATTCTACAGAACAAATCCCCTCCTCCTCTTTGTAAGAATAATTTTATTGACAATGGCTAGGACACGGATCAGGCTAATAAATAAATTGTCAGCGGGTTAGAGATCCTGTTTATTATTGCTCTTTACGTGTGTAAACATCAAAGACACACTCATGAATTACAATCTACGCTAGTTTATTTGTATAAAAACCTAAAGGAAATAGAGATTAAACAAAATTTTTGTGAAAAATATTTAAAAAATTTAGCAAACTAACAAAGCAAAGTTGAAGTCCTCATCTCTTGGACTGAGAACGGAGTCCTCTTACTTCTGCAAAGAAAGAAACCAAAGAATATGATGCTCAGGTGTCCTTTTTGTTATAAAAAAATAATTAGCAAAACTAAACCTATCAGATTACTGCTGTTCCTAAAATTTAATGTGAAAATGCCAAAATAGTTATTTTAAAACAATTTACAAATATATACCAGGGATTTCATGTGGCCAGAAGTCGTCACAAGCTGGACAGTGTGGATCCGTTCTTCCTTTGAAGTATCTGGCTACACACGGGTTATGTATTTTTATTCCACAGAGGGGATTCTCACAGATTTGGCACTTTGAAAAAAAGAGAAAAGAACGTCATTTAACTATACCTATTATTATCCGTTTGCATAAGTTTTAAAGCTTTTTGAAGGGAAACTTGAGCTGGACTGAGCAGAATAAATTAAATGAAACTAAGATCTGATCTAATTCAGGAATTTATAGTAAGTGTGTCAATTGTATACCGCCCCTCCCCCTAATCAAATCCAGGTCACCACCTGGATTAACACGATGTTACCTGATTTGGTAACATATCAGTATGGATCCAATTTGTGTACGTTGTTCTGGAGGAGGAAGAAAGGGGGTTGGATATGTTGTATTTGTTTGACCATGTGACAGTTCTAGTGTTGAAGTACAGGGGTTCAACTGATGCAGAGTACCAATGTATGTAGATTTTTTCATAGTGTCAAAAGGGTAGGGTATATATTGTAAAAAACGCTTATTGGCCAAACAGCAACATTATTATTGCATATTGATATTGACCCAAACATTCAGATCGGTGCAGCCCTAATTTTCACACATGGACTGGCCACCACAGAGTTGTTACTTTATCCCCTTTCAGAATCTTTGGGTTATGCAGGAGAATATTTTGTGCGGTGGTCCGAATCTCAACATATCTACAAAATCCTGGCAACTCTTTACGGAAAAAAATAAATGTTGTGAAGTTGCGTAAGCCTTTGGATAAATCGACACAGCGGATGAAACCAGTGGAAAATTAGAGCATGACATTTTTGGGGGAGGGGAAGTGTAGCTGTATAACGTAAATAAAATAAACATTTACCTGAAAGGCGATGTTGTGACAGATGTGGCACACTTTGACCTGGTCTTGATACATAGCACGAATATATGGCTCCATCTCAATGATGCATCGAGTGGACAGAGTATACTCCCCACGTCTCTAAGTTAAAAAAAACAGCAACAGATTAAACTACGAACACATTAATAAACTTAGCAAAGCAATCATCAACCTTTCTATCCTCTGTATTCCATCTTTTTTCACATTTTGTCACATTACATTTAAAAATGTCTTTTATGTATTGTATGAATATTGGTGAACAAACAGCATGAAGACAAATAAACAGACCATATATTCAGTGGGGAAAAAATAGATTATAAAACAGTATCTCAAGCTTTGAATATCTCATAAAGCAATGTTTAGTCCAACATATAAACATGGAAAGAGAATGACATAACTAGAAAACCCTCCAAGACAGTGACCTATTAACCCGAATGACAGGCCAGGCCAGGATAACATTAATGAGAGAACTAGCCAGGAGGCCCATGATATCTCTAGAACTGCTGCAGAGAGCCACAGCTTAGGTGTGTGGCTCAGTTGATTGTACAACTATTAGTTGTACTTTGAACAAATCTGACCTTTAAAGAAGGGCAAAAGGAAAACCAAAAGAAATCCTCTTAGTAGTTCACCCCAACAATTTAACTGGCTGCGCTTGATTCTTTTGCACTATTAAAGTCTTTTGTCTGCAAAAATCTCATAAAGCTCTAAATTTTAACTCCATAAGGCAAACTTTGGAGCAAATCAGACAGCCCACACATCTCTCTCTGTCTCTTTCTCTCTGTCTCTCTCTCTCTCTATGTATATAGTGAGGACTGTGCCTTGACTTCCATTGACTTGCCGTCATTTTTAAATTCTTTCTATGGCCTAGACCTGACCCCTAGCCCTAAGCCTAACCTTTACCGGTTTATACCTAACCCTAAACCTAATTGACAACTTAGTCCTAAACCTAACCACTAAAAAACGTGACAGCACCATCCGTTCTTCAGACGGATCAAAGCGATCAGAATCTCCACTCTCTTTGCAAAAATTTATCAAACGCAGTGCAGAGAGACACAGAGCAAGCTGCGCGCCGGATCCCTTGTAGACCATGTAAAATTGAACGAGAAAGACAGTGAAAAAAAGAGGGGAGCAGAGAGGGAGAGGATGAAGAAAAAAAAAAGCACTGGCCACTGTTGCAGCAAAGTGCTCTGAATTGACGTTTGTTCATAAAGGAGCAGGTAAGACGTAAGTGTTTGTAAATGATTGAGCTTAGCTCCTGTGTAGTCTTCCTTACTACTCCACAATCCAAAAAAGAACTTAAGAGCTGCAGTATCGAGAACGTGCTATTAATTATAATTCAGTTTTGTGGTACAAGCTCTGATCTGTTTTCCATTAAGTTTAAAATTATCCCCCACTTTTGGCACTGTCATTTTTTCTGCACTTCTTTTACCCCTCACTGTCTCCATTCTTAGCTGATAACCACACCTGGCATCCATGTATCAGCAGCATAAGCTATCACTAGCGGAAGTGAGCGCTGAACACATTGCACTGAATTTAATGAAGCCCCAAGGAGAATTAGTGTTGTATCCCATTTCTCCGATTTAACAATCAAACATCCAAAAATATATGAAACTTTGCCGGAATGTAACAAAGTGCAAAACGGATTAAGGTTCGTGAATACTTATGCAAGGCAGAGTAATTAAACTTGCTTTAACAAAAAAAATTACTAAATGTTGGGTCAAAACTAGAAAGCAGAGGCCAGACATTTGAAATGCAAAAAAAATGTGCTTTGAAATCGAGTTTCAAGCTAAAGGCTTGTAAAATGAAGAATCTTTATTGTCATTATGTAACCATAATGAAATGTTGAGACTCCGGCTCAGAATGCACACAGATTCATGGATAAAACGCAGATTAAAAAAACATAACTTTTGTGTCTCTCAAGCATCAGCTGACGGAAATATAATTCAAGTTTACACTTCCTCTGTAGTGTATAGCTAATCTGTTAAACAAACCACCCTTATTAAAAAAAAATAAAAAATAGCAGAAAGCAGTATCTTACCTCACAAAGCCACTTTTCCTGCACAAGTCGAGTCAGAAGGTGCTGTGTTTCACTCTTTTTCAGATTTTTAGAGGTCATTGTGTCCGCGCAGTTCAGAATGTCAGTGGAGGAGACCTTCCCATTCTCAGAGCTAACAATTAGGTCCATCTGAATTAAGAGATTCACAACACATTTTTAGAATAAAAAACTACATAAGCTCAACACCCACCCTTCCAGTAAACGGATATTACATGATGTTAACTAACACTTTAAATGAAAACAATATTCCAAATACTTTTATGGGTTTTTCTTAAACTTGGGAGCTAAAATTCAGTAGACTCCTCTCACCGCTTTCCTGAACAGCTCCAGTTCATTGTCAGCGTAATCTGACGTCATCCTGGTGATATCAGTTTCCGCCATGTTGACCTGCAGAGGACCAGTGGTTCTGTCATTTTCAATCTAATGCAATAATCCCTGCATACGCACACAGACCAGCAATGTTTCCTTTATATCTTTGAAATAGCACCTTTAACGCTGCAAGGTTATCTGAAGTTAAAGCTACTGACCAAGGCGTAGTATTGGTGACCATTTTCCTCGGACATGCCTTTTCTAATCTGCATGAACATGGGCTGCAGCCTGGAGTTTATGGCGTCAATGAACTCATCCAGTTTGTCAGGAGCACACTGGGCTGCACAAAGAAAAAAACAAAAACATAAATACAATAACTGTTGGCTTTAAAAACTGTCTATTTGTGCTACAAGGCAAAATGTATCAGCTTCTAAAAACTTCTAAAACCGAGCAGCTGCTCAATGTTAGACGACTTGATACATTCACTTAAAATGTGTCAATTTATCTGTGGTATATGATATTTCTACATTTTTATTTAGGCTTTAGAGAATATTTTCAGATTAGGGTGTGAAATTACAACTCAGAGTCTTGGAGCTATAAACATCTTGCACCTATGATTAGAGGAACCATGCTTCTCTAGTCACTGAGCGATCAACAATCCGTCAAGCTCCATCAGTAAAGGGTTTCTCACACAAATAGAAAAGTAACTCACCCTTGTGTGTTTCACAGCAGTTCTGATAAAGTGCCTTTGCTTCCTGTTCATTAGTGATGCCAAGGGTCATCATGTTCTGTAGAAACCTCCGATGGCTGTCTCCCAGCTGTCTTGACATGTTTCCTGACAAACAGAGACACTGTGGTTATATTAACTGTACAGATTAGGGCTGGACGATAATAATTCAATAACAATATGTATATATCAATCGATAGACGTGTATCGATGACAGAAAACAAAAGTTCAATAAAAAGTTCAATAGAAGAAAATTTTTCCTTCCTTTTTCATTCTAGTCATGTAGGTTAATATTACAGTCATTACATCCTTCCAACCAATCACAAACACAGACCCAGGAATGCTCTGTGACCAAGCTCCGCCCCCTTCAAAGAGCTCAGAGAGCGCGCTTTTTTCCTTTTTTTAAAACTTGCAGTTTTGCTAAAAAGTTGGTTGAATGATGGGTTGAGTTTGAATTCTGTATTTGTGTGTTTTGTATATAAAAATAGGTTGGTAAGCAACAGCATATAATGGCCCTGGCCATTATATGCTCCAGAGTGTTCTCGGAAATATAAACACTTTCACCCAAACAGTCACACATACTGATGCTCATATAAACTGACGATCTGACACGCGACTAGCCTCAAATGTTCACCTTCTGCTGTATGTGTCTTGTGTATTTGTGCTTTTCGTGCAATGAGGGGTTTTTTTTTGTCGGTTGTTTGAC